>NW_028288917.1:1824249-2125999 GCF_059628265.1 Tinamus guttatus
TCATACAAGTTTCCATAAAGATTAAACTCAGAACAGCAGACTACAGGGCCTCAGCACCCATCTTTTAAGCAAGCTGAATCAAAATATCTAATATTCTTTCTAAATTATTGTGAAAATAATTTAAGTGAAATAGCATTATCATCTCATGATTGCTAGATTTTATTTTAGTAATAGAGAAGTAGTAGAGTTTTCAGTTTAATCTTTCAGAATGTACCTTCAGACCTGTAGGCATGTTACAAGTAAACCTGACACCGCTGCCTTGTCTACCTTATCTTAGCTTGGTTCTTTGGTTATTGTAACCAACAATTAGGGAGCATTTATGAGTAGGAATTTTCTGATCATGCTAGTGGGGTTTGCAATAAACTGTCCTTAAACTGTTCCTGTGCATATCATAGGAATTCTGCATATTCTTATGCATACCATAAGAATTGGTTAAAATGGCCAATGCAAAATGCACAAGATTTATGTTTATTCCTCAAGTTATAGTAACAAAAAGCTATTAATGAAATTTAAAAATCAGCTGAACAGAAGAACAAATACATACAATATAATCCTGTTTTTCTAAAAGATATGGAGGCTCAAAGGAAAGCTACTGAAATAAAAACAGTAAATACAGTACAGCTTGACTTGTTATTAGCCACAGCTGAGTTAAACTGAGAGGAAAATCAAAAGCTTAGTTCCTTATTGGCAAGGTTTTGAGACTATTTAGGCTAATAAGCTTCAGCTACATGTGGGTTTTACAGCTGAGAGAACTTCATAGTTAGACTTCATAGTCTTAAAAACAAGAGAGGGACTGGATATATATGAATATTTCTCTCAAAACAGACAAGCAATTCTGAGCACTGTGGGAAACAGCATGGCAAAATGAATGAGAGTCTTCTCCCAGCTTGAGGTGATGCTTGCTGCAATCTGCCAGGTTGGAGGGAATATTAATCTGCTCACCAAGACTACAGAAATGAAGACTCATTCACGCTTACTCATACTGCTCTTTAATTTTAAAGCTATTCACTCATTCATATTAACACCTTTTGATTAAATGGTGATACCTTTCATGCCAGAATTTTTTATTTATTTATTTATTTATTTTTTTTACCCAAAGCATGGACGGGAGGAAGACAGAGGGCACTCACGCCACATGATCTGGTCCTTTCAATATTTGTGATACTTAGTGCACTTTGAGCAATAAAGTGCTCAGTTAATTTTCTCTTCCCTTTGCACTGTTATTTATATTATGATGGTGTTCAAATGCTCCATTATGGTTTCAGAAATTTAATGCAATGGATAGATATTTCATGTCATTTAAAAAGTACGGTCCAAATCGTGTTACTCACTGGAGTAGGCAAATGTTTCCCATAGGCACCTTGGATAATTCTCTAATCCTTCAGTCACATAAATACACACTGGTCTGCTGGTTGAAAGTATTTTTAATACAGTTTTTTTTCAAGTTTTTAATATATTTAGTATTTGTTTTACATGTTATATTTCTAAAAAGAAATTTTAATTTTAATTCATTTTAATCTGAGACCATGTTACAGAAATTATAAAACAAATCTTATTTCCACTGGCCTGAGGGTAGAAACATGTACTTATTTAATCATATGACATTCTCTAACTTAAAGTGTTTCTGCCCACTAGTTAAGTTGTTGTAAATGATTTCTGGCCTGCTACTACTATGAAGTAAAGAACATACATTTTAAATATCTTTGTTATGGGACAACATGGTAGTCTTTTTCTCATGGTTTAGCATGTGTGGAGATCACAAGCTGGAACTTTTGTGCCCAGCAGTATTTTTTTTAGATAGTGATTCAATCATTGGTACAAACCATGGACCAAAAGATTTGAGTAACTATGATTTGAGGCAACATAACAAAATTCATTTGCTCAATTAAGTTACCTTGTACAAGTTTATATATGAGTCAAAAACATTATTCAACTTTAGAAAAGAAAGCCTTGAGCTTAGTGATGAATTCCAACCATGGAAACAGGAGTGCAGTTTTTACGGATATGCAGTAATGAATAGTTAAAATTACTAGAGCTATTCAAAATTTTAAGAGCATGTTAGATTGAAATGTTCATAATAATGTGAAGTGCTCTCGTGATTTTAAATCACTTTATACTGAAGATGTCCAAATTCCTCTTACTGTCAAATTTAATCTTCTCATTTATTATAATCAACATGTTAGTTTAGAAAATTGTTGCACTGCCTTCTTACCAAGATTCAAAATCTCACTCTAAATATACAGTGAAATGTTATCCTTAGAGATGCAAAACAATAATTAGGCAAGCCATACTACCAATGACCTTGATGAAACTTTTAAGATCAGCTAATTCTATAAATTTGTCAGGCATTTGTCTATTATGGGAATAAAACAAACTACAACACAGTTGGCCGTTGATCCTCTTGTCACTTGCTAATACAAATGCTATTGCGAGCAATCATTGCTAACTCACTAATTAAATACTTCTTTCTCAATGCAAACTTATGAAAAAAAAAATATAAAGAGACAGTTTAAGCGGACACGAGCATGTTTAGAACCAGAATTTTACAAAGAAATCATAAAAAGCTGCTGCTGGAAACCTGTTCACTTTTATTCAAGCTAATACATATCCGGGCTACAGTTCATAAACACTGGAAATTTGGCTTGGCATCAATTCTTTAGTATGTATGCGTCCAATATCACTTTCTTAAATGATTTCATCTTCAAGGGGTGCTCAAGGAGCCAGCACTGAGGCAGAGGTCAGCTGCATCTGTACTCTTGCTTTTAAGAAAGGGAATATGCCTTCTAAATGCTTCTCAATGCAGACTGTAGCTCATATGAAATGGCTGTCACTTTGTAGTGACTTAAACAGTTGTTGACTGGTTAATGCTATAGTCTCAAACTGCCCAGTCAATCTAAAAGGTACTTATGACAGAGATACTGTTAGACAAGTATCATTATTTCTATAGGAAATGATGACCAGAAAATCACTCTCCAGCTTTTGCCAGTCACTTGGCAGTGGAAGATTTCTGCCACACTTAAGCTTTAAGAAGTATGAAATCAGAACTGTGTGTCACATGGCAGAGGTTGTTAAGACTGACTACAGAGGTCATCAATAAAGCAAATCAAGCATTAGCATAGCCATGCAAGGCTGAGTCACAGAGACACAATCACAGAATGGTTCAGGTTGGAAGGGACCTCTAGAGATCATCTAGTCCAACCCCCCTGCTCAAGCAGGGACACCTGGCGCACGTGGCACAGGGCCACCCTCTGAGCTCTGACATCCAGCCAGTTCTCAGTCCATCTCACTCCATGGAGAAAACACAATCCTCTAGCCACCAAGGTCTAAAGAAAGGCATTAATCTTATATCCCAGCCAATCAGTGTGGCTGGGCTTGGTGTGTACCATTATGCTTGAATTGTCAACTGGTGAGGCTCTGAAAAACACATTTGGCTTTATCTGGGGTATCAGTCCTTAGCAGTCCTGAGCTACCTTAGCACAGTAGCTCAGATCACAAGCATTTTAAGTTTCCTTCCTTGAAGCACAAAATTAGTCTTATATACGGAGTACTTAGGCCAGTGCAGCATCCATATACGTAATCTCTCTTTGTGTCATCAACACCACTGAACTAATCTGTTTAAGTTGATCTGAAGGCAGATTTTGTCTCTGGCTTTGGACCAGTCAAGAAATTTGACTATGGTTTAATAGCTAAGGGAATAAACTGTAAATAAAGATAAGAAAAATCTACAAAAGATATTTTTTCTCTGTTTCTGGCATTTAAGAAGATGAAAATCTGAATAACAGTCACCATTGCTTTCTAGTTTTGTCACAGACTAAAGAAAATGCATAGACCTGCAAAAAAAATTGCTCAAATTGTTACAACTGGACCTGAGGCATAGATGGAAAGAAAGCTAAATGGATGTAGAGATTATTAATGAAAAGCTTTGTTTGTTTGCAAGAAGATTTTTTTTTCTGGGGCATTATCATCCTGTGTTCTCTTTGTGCAAATATAAATAAAGGACAGCTGAATTCCACATTTTCTAAACAAGGTATTCACTGAAACAGGAAACAGGAAATTTGTTAGCAGTGAGATTCAGAGTTTATTTATGATTGTGTGCCATACATTACTGAATATGCAACACTCTAAACTTTTTGTCCTAGAGGCTTTATCAAAGTAGGTATTCAGCCTCTTGAATCTGAGGAGCTCTTGACATATCTAGGTCCTATTTCCCCAAAAGAGTTCCTGCTCAGAATCAATAGGTAACTACACTTACAGTCCCCAGACAAACTTTAAGGTCCATACACCTTCCATGGTGCTGAAAAGCTATGAGAAACAAGAAAGTATGTAAGTTATGCTGACCTTAACAAGGAAAATGGTTTTAGAATGTAATGATAATAAACTATGTAGGGGAACTTAGCCAGGATGTAGATGATGAATTTGGACACTAACTAGAAGGACTCGGTCAGATTTGATCCTCACTTCATACCCACTGTCAGGAAATTTGCAGGGAATATAACAAATACTTAAGGGTTTATATAAGGTAGGAAGGCAAAGTGAAAAGCTTATTTCTGTGTCTGCATAACTTATTCAATACCTTCATTTACTTTGACAGAATGTGACTGCATTTCTATGTTTATGGCTGTATTTTTAAAATATGCTAACACCTTTTCCATAAAGCTCACTTTTACAATTTGTACTGCATTGCAAATAGAACTGAGAAAGTTTTAATGAACAGTAGGTTCGTGAGCATTACCAATACATGTTCTTCCATCTTCTGCCGGTTTGTAAGGATCAGTGCAGAGACATTGGTAGCTACCTTTAGTGTTAATGCATTTAGCAGTTGAAGAGCATGGTGGAGTAACTTCATTTTCACATTCATTGATGTCTGCAAAATGAATACATATCAATCAATAACAGATTATGGACAGGGGTGGGGTAATTACATTCTTACATATACCTTCTACAAGCATTTTTATTGTACAATTTTAGTGAATTACATATTGATATTGCCAAAATTTCTTTTTGTTTTTCATGTTTAAAACACAATATTCATTAGTTATACCCGAAAATGATTTTTAAAAAAGGAGATGTTATTTTGGTAATCTGCCAAAAGCTAAAATGGTGAATAACTGAATTTTCTAAATTGAAAACCATAAACATTGGGACATCTTCTTGTACATATCTATATACTAATACTCCCAGTATCTCCATCAACCTTCTTCATACCCTTCTATATATGAATAGTGAAAATAAAACTGACACAGTTCAATGCACTTCTAGGCATAGTTTTGTGATTCAAGGATCTACATTAGCTTTGGGAACCACTCTTATAACAATGTTTTGTATTATCACTGCAAAAATGGTTGTTTCTAGAAGTCATAAATTCTGTGAAGTGGCAGTATCCTGACAGAATGATGAGCAAATGAGCAACTACCCATGTGAAGATGTACAGAAACATGTTGTCCCTGAAGCCATTCAAGACCTTTCATTCTCACATTCTTACTATGCAATGAAATGGAAGTCAGTGTGGAGTTCAGAAAAGGAAGTTCTCAGCAAGGGAAGAAATACAGCTTTTTTAAAAAAAAATCTGCATATTTCTTCTTTATTCATAATGTCTATTTACTGGACTTGATTCCCTTGCCTAAACATAGGTGTCCAGTGCTATTTCAGATGCTGCAGGTATCCTCCTGCCATTACAGATAGATCCTACAGATAGGTATTATATATGCCAATGTCTAAGATTCATGGCCTTGGAGTGCAGAACAGACTGATTATCCATTTGCAATCAACTGAGCCTTCAGTTTTCCTTTCTGGATTATATTCCTATCCTTTCTATCCCCAATGTTGGACCTGCCTCTTGAGTCTTAGTAGCTCTTTTTGGTCAGTATTAGAAACTGATCCTGTAAGAATGGTTTCCTATTGCCTTAGCTTGATATTATCACTCAGACCATTTAGGGAAATCCCTCATTGAAAATGGGATCAGACCTAATGTTTTCTAAAATTTTAAAGCAAATCAGTAACCATCAGTTACCAAAAGTAACCATCAACTGAAAGTCAAAAGAGCAATCATGCATAGACTAATGGTTAACTTCAGAACTTTTCAGAAACTTCCTTTCCTAACATAAGACAGTAATGTGTTGTTGTTTATGATGAAGTTTCCTTATTGAGTATGACTTGCTTCAGGACCCTGCTTTGGCCATTTTCTATGAATGAAAACCTGCACAGTCTTTGTCTCCACTGTTACTCAAAATTGCTCTTTGAGCTTGTGTAGACCAATAGTCCCGTGATCTGTTAATTAGCTAACTAATTAATTTTCCAATCACCAAAGAGTGCATGTCAGATTCTACCAGCCTACTCCACTGCTCAAGGGGACCTCTACTTTATTCAGGCAAAGTAATTAGAGTTATCGAAGAAGTAGTATAATGGAAGGTAGCACAGTCTAGAACTAAATGACTCAATCAATAGAAATGATTTCTGTCAAAGCCAAAGTTAGTAAGCAGGAATTAACAGCTCTCAAATTCCTATGCATTTGCCAGCAGGCCACTCTGTCTTTTTCAGAGCAGCATGTAATTTTGAAACCATCTGCAGAAATGCTAAGCTCTATCCTCCTGATTATATTGCTTGACTTATTCCTAATTTGCTAAACATTTAAAAGAATGAGAACACATTGCACAGACATGCACGGAACAAAGTGCTTTCTACTGTAAAACTCAAGTAGCATCTGCATAAGTGGATTTTGATGATTTTTCTTTTAGTAAAGCATTGCTTATTTAATATATGCAGAAGCTTGTTTTCCTATAGCAGATATACAGTCTTTTGTTTACATTACAGAAAATATTAAAAGAAACTAGGACAAGGAATGATTCATTCATATAATTTATTTATTCAGATTGCTGCCAGAACATTAATCTATGGAAAGATTTTATTATAATTCATTTAATGGCTTTATTTCTTTATATGGTATTCGTGTGGGTGGAATTCAGTGGATAAATAGGATCTGAATAAAGGAAAGAGTTGCGAATTTCATTTCACTTTTTCTATACCAGGTATACAATTAGAATGAATAGCTTTCTATTGTGCTGTCACAGAAATACTGATAAGCAGACTTTATTGAGGATCAGCTGCAGCACTTGCATTCAAATTAATTTTCAACCATCTATAATATATTCCTAAATATGGCCTTTTTAGGTTTCAATTTTTTTTCTCATTTTCTTATAAAGCTGAGCATTTTGCGTGTATATATATATGTGTGTGTATATATCTACACACACACACACACATATCATTATACCCTTACAGACTTGAAATAAGAATAGAAAGTTCATCTTTCATAGCTGTGAACAGTGAAGGTCTAGTAATGAAATACTTCCCCCAGTCTCTTCCTATCCTCTTCTTTTTAACAGTAAAATGGGGGGAAAAGAACAGAAAAGATGACAGAATAATTAAAATAAAAAAGCCATCCTGCGTAAGTGTTGGAATAAAATATTGCTTCTTTCCTTTTTTTAAAAAACTTGCTCTTCTACCTGCAGAAATAATTCACTTGTAGGAAATACTTTCACATCTATTTTGGGGGGCAAGGGGATTTGGAATGGAATGGAAGTCATAAGTAATTTGAAGATTTTGCTTAAATTCAATAATTCAGTGGTTTTTTTTTCATGTTTGCTTATCTTATTAGGATGTTACATGCACTGCTGTGGCTGAACTCGTTTTATATCAAGATCATCCATTGAAACAATGCTAGGAAAATGACTTCTAATGACCATCTGTTTTGCTATGAAGTACAATGTAGGAAGAAGCAATGTATAATTCTGATTTTCTCTTCTTTTGTTTTTCCTGCAGTCTATTAATTGACTCATTTTTGCATAACTATTTTATTTCTAATGAGATGTTCCTTTCATGCTGCTTGCTGAATCCGAATGGGCGGTGATTGAGATAGCAAATCTAGAGCAAGGAAAGTTTCACATCATCATGACATTATATCTATC
Organism: Tinamus guttatus; assembly: GCF_059628265.1. Taxonomy (NCBI): domain Eukaryota; kingdom Metazoa; phylum Chordata; class Aves; order Tinamiformes; family Tinamidae; genus Tinamus; species Tinamus guttatus. The sequence continues at coordinate 1,832,214 of NW_028288917.1, forward strand.
TGCCACAGAAGGTTAGCTATCTTATTTTCTAATGAACTGCATTCATTTGCATGAAACACAAAGAAAAGGGACACGTAAACCAGAGAAAATAGGAAGGAGTTCACTTCTGATGAATTATGCTCTAGCATCTGGAAAAATTAGAATGAAAAAAATACATATAGATACCTATACAAACAGGAGCCTGAAAGTCCCATCCTTTACTTGTGCAGGTCAATTGCTCTTCTCCTTGCAACTGAAATCCATATTGACATGAATAAATCACTGCAGATTTTCCAAATTCTGAGCAGTATACAAAATCACCATTTTCTACATTCTTCGGTGTTCCACATGTTTCCTCTATAAGTAAAAAGAGCATACTTTGAATTTTTTAAAATTAACACTTTAACTACAAAATGGATGCTGTTTTCCCTTATTGCTATAAAAATAACTTCAGTGAAACTACTCACATTCTTGAAAATAATCACAAATTTAATTGTTCATTTCTGGACAAGGATTAACATAGAATATCTCAGATGTGACTGTATGATAACCTTTGTAAGGATAGCATTTATGTCTCTCAGTATGTTCTAGGTGGTTCTTAGTTAATATTTTCTAAGAACTTTTGTCCCCATTACCATCATGTCTGGGCATCTCACAATCCATTCATCTTTTGTTAGAGTGAACCTAGAAAATGCTTTATTTTTTATGGAGCAGGAAAGTGAGAAAGAAGAAAGACCTAGGTCCTTTTTCTAAGTAAGTGACAGAAATGCTAAAGACCTGTGGCAGACCAGGAACTCAAGATCTGCCATAATGGAGGTCAGTGCTCTAACTGCTGATTACTCTTCTTGCTGCCAGGAAAGATTGGTAATTACTCGATTACCTTTCTGATAGTTTTCTTGCCAAGCTTCTAAGTTCATCCCAGGGATATTGTCACAGTGCTCGAAATCTGCTGGAAACTTTCCAAGTTGGAAGGCATCTACTGGCACTTCAGAAATCCCTGTGTTTTCACAAATCACACGGGACAAAGAATGTTTTCTGAGTTCATGCTTTTGGGCTTCTGTGAAAACATTGTCATTTTCCCACCAAAATCTGGAGAGATTGACAGAAATATTTGGAAAAGAATAAAGTCAAAGAGCTGATTTTTCTTATATTGTTCTTAAGACCAAAACTAAGAATTTCACCACAATTGGTTACAATAGTAATAAATACCACTCCGTATTCTGTGGATTTACACAACCAACTCTAAAGTCACAAAAGGGTTGGTATGAGTCTGAGATGCTGGTCATCTCAAATGGTATGTTAAGGTAAGTTAATTAAAGACATTTACTATTCACAGACATAATTGCTTTTCATTTATCATAGATGATAGCCACAAAAAGGAGTCAGAAGCCTGCAAGAAAAGTTGTACATGTATTGGAAGTACTTGTATTGGAAGCATAATTTTTGCACATCAGACTTCAGTGTGCATTTATAGCCACAGTTGAAACTGGTTTAAGCATAAATTACTGAGAAACAGTGATAATAGACTTCTCCATACTGTAGCTTTTGAATTCTGTTTGCCATTACAGATTGTTGCTATAAAAACATATATTCCTGAGTGCTTTTTTGTTTAATATGGAGTTCCTCGAAGGAAAACCAAATTTATGTTACAAAGGTCTATTTACTATATAATATATGAAATATATTATACACACATACACACATATCTATGAATATAAAAGGGCTTAGTGAGAAAGGGAGAGGAAACACTTGAAAGAAAAAAAAAGAAGGATAAACACTATATTGTAATACAAAACAAGAAGACTGTTCTATTAAAGATCACATAAAGGAGGTGTATTTGGGTCAAATCCATAACCATGTTGCAAATGGCAAAAGAAAATTTCTAGAGAGATTGACAGAATATCTGCATTAGTAAATTAAACAGCAGCAAGCCTTGCTGCTTTTTTAAACAGTCCCTGCAGTACTTAGGTCAATTAGCATTTTCCCAAATGCTAGACAGGATATGGGGGGCATCACTTGGCCTAGGCCTTTCTCATTAGACAGTACAGACGTCACCACACTGTACCAGTAGATCTTGGGTTTAATCAAGTATTAGGGCAGGTATGATTCCCAAAATCACAAAATCACAGAATCACAGAATGGTTGAGGTTGGAAGGGACCTCTAGACATCGTCAGGCCCAACCCCCCTGCTCCAGCAGGGACACCTAGAGCACGTGCCACAGGGTGGTGTCCAGGTGGATTTGGAAGATCTCCAGAGAAGGAGACTCTACAACCTCTCTGAGCAGCCTGTTCCAGGGCTCTGTCTTCCTCACAGGAAAGAAGTTCTTCCTCACATGGAGGTGGGCCTTCCTGTGTTTCAAATTGTACCCATTATTTCTTGTCCTGTCACTGGCCACCACCAAGAAGAGTTTGGCCCCCAAATACTGGGGAGAGCATGGGAGGAGGTTTCTAGAAAGGTCTCTTTCTGGAAGGATTTTAGGTCAATGTTCCTATGGCAGGAAGGGACCAGCAGCAGCGAACACGTATCCTGTGCAAATCCTGCATGTGAGCTCCTCGTCATATTATGCATGTCCCTTGAGAGGGTACCTTGCAGATTAGGTTAATTAAAAAAAAAAAAAAAAGAAAAAACCACATGCACAATCTCTACGCCGAGAATGCTCAGGTCAACTTTAGAACTTTTGCCCACATATTGCAAATCTTGAGATAAACAAAACAGGAGACAGAATCATAGAATCATAGAATGTTTAAAGTTGGCAGGGACCTCCAGAGGTCATCTAGTCCAATCTCCCTGCACACGCAGGGTCACCTAGAGCACGTGGCACAGCACTGCATCCAAGCAGGTTTTGAAGATCTCCAGAGAAAAAGACTCCACAACCTCCCTGGGCAGCCTGTTCCAGTGCTCTGTCACCCTCACTGGCAAGACTTTTTCCTTAAGTTCCTGTGGAACTTTAGATGCTTCAGTTTCTGGCCGTTTCCTCTAGTTCTGTTGGTGGCCACCACCGAAAAGAGGCCAGCACCATCCTCCTCACTGCCTCCCTTGAGGTACTTGTATACACTGACTAGATCCCCTCTCGGTCTTTTCTTCTCCAGGCTGAACAGGCCCAGCTCCCTCAGCCTCTCCTCATAGGGCAGATGTTCCAGGCCCCTGATCACCCTTGCAGCCCTGCGCTGGACTCTCTCCAGCAGCTCCACATCCCCCTTGTACTGTGGGGCCCAGAACTGGACACAATACTCCAGATGTGGCCTCACCATGGCTTAGTAGAGGGGCAGGATCACCTCCCTCGACCTGCTGGAGATGCTCTTCCTAACGCACCCCAGGATTCCATTGGACTTCTTGGCCATGAAAAAGGAAATAAAAGCTGATGGAACAGAAACAACTTATTTCAGATAATTTGGCTGAGATTAAGAAGGAGCCTGGGTTTGGTACATGGGAAAGCCCGGGTGTTTTTTTTGTCAGATTACTGACAAAATATTTTGGAACTATCAGGATGAAGCTCAATCAGTCAAAAATTTATCTTATGCATGATTTTTGAGCCTAAACCAATACATCAGAAAAAACATTTTGAAATCCCGACTTAATTGCATGCCATTTAGTTCTTTTCAAGAATACCAGTGCAGATATTGCTAAGTATTTAGCACTTTACTGGATTAAAATGTTAGACTTCTCCATTCTTACTCCTAATGTGAGGCAGCTATAGCATATTGTTACATAGTGATGTAGCCTTTCTTAAATAATCCTTTGAGAAGCCTTTAATTGAGAAGACTACCACTTCAAACTTAATTTAGCTGACACAAGATTTATAGTGTAGACTTGGGGATTCTTTTATTATTAGAACTATTTTCACTGAATTAGAAGTTAGCATGTTAAAGTAAAGAAGTTTATTGCTAGTAGTATCACAAGATGCTACATAATAGAAGCAAGACTGGAGATCCCTTGGTAGATCCCCCACCCCAAGTAGGCTTAGGTACGTCTGTATGGTTTGGAAGATTTTTGACAGTGTTTAAAACACAGCTGGGAGGAACATTTGTTGTCCATATGGTTCGTGCTATGAAGGTGTCATCTTTGTTATTAACATCATTTTTTTTTTTCTTTTTTTCTTTTTTTCATTTAGGTAATTATTTAACTTTTTTTTTTTTTTTAAGTTCAGATTTAAACTCTACGTAATAACTTCCTTCCACAACAGGAGCAAGGAAAGAAGCTTTAATGTAGCCAAGGATACAAATCAGATGGACTTAAAAAAACCTTCCTAGGCTAGTGTGAGTAATATAATTATCTTCTCATGAGACTCAAAATTACACTGATAAGTATATGCCACAAAAACAAAAAAAAGATATTATTATGATTACTTCCAGGAATAGAAGCAATAAATGGAACCTTGCATCATTTGGGGCCGGAAGCCACATTTCTCTTCTCTTCCCAGCATGGAGCATGTCAATGGCACAAGATGATGATCAGAGATGTACAGGGCTGGACACAGGAGGTCCTGCCCTGAGTTTGATGAGGACCTCTGGGAGCTCCCTGATGCTTTGGTTGCCCTAAGGCCAAGTACCTTCTAGGAAACCAGAGTTACAACTTTCTACCTCTCCCATCTGATTTTTCTGCATCTGCTGTGGCCTTCAGGTCCTTGTGGGTAAGGACGTAGACTCCTCATGGATTGGGTTGCTAAAATATGCCTAGTGCTACCTCCACCCACACAGGAATTTATTTCTCCCTTACACTGCGATCAGGGGTGGAAGACTGGGCATCTCAATAGCCTAAAAACAATGTTCATGGTGCCAGGAACTGGTACCATACAGAAAAGAAGAATAAGCGCAACATCAGACAGCAAAGCTGGAGGAGCTAAAATGAAAATAGGGAACTGGGAGGGAATAATTTGCTTAAAGCATGTCTTGCCAATTGCCCCATCTTGTCTGACGTTTTAGGAAGTATTCTCACTTAAAATTGCAACACCTTATACAAACCATTCAACGACATGAATAATCTTACCGATCACCATCCCTTAGCGCTTTCATTTGCTTTCCAATTATACATGCAAACAAGGGGCCAGTTCTAGCACTGGGAAGAAAGTCTTCTACGAGACCACCCAGCCACACATCAATATTGTTAGGATTATGGTACAATTCCATGATTTTTTCAGTGACTTGCTGGTTACTTATTATTGTATTCAGGTCAGCTTCAGTTTCCAGTTTTGGTAAGCCGCAGAATTCTCGCCAGTCATTATAACCTGTAAATATTATGTTAAAAGGAAGATTAAACTAAATTATTAAACCTGATATTCAACATTAATAAAATCACATGCACTATATTCTGACAGCCTTCGTTACAGTCATGAACAGTTATGTCTAAAAACAGGTCTATTAACATTGGTCAGATTGATTGGTGAAATGATGGCGGGGTCTGAAACTTCAGGATTTACAAATGTACCTTAGTCTGTGCAGGCAAGTAGGGTGAGCCTGACTACGAAGGGAGTCAGGATGCGGGAGGAAAAGGGAAAAGAAAGAGGCCCTGCCTGCCATGCTGGACATTGCTGGCTCTGCTCTTCAGGAACTCTGACAGGTTTATCAAAGTGTTTAGTTTTTTTTTATACACAGGGAGAACAGCCCTATAGTAGCTACATTGAACAGACAGAGATCTACGCAGTAATCTTCCTTCCAGACTCCAGATTTAAGAGATTAATTTAGAATGTTGGAGAATATTGTCTTGCTATCAAAGGTAGAAATATCAGCCTTCTACTTTTTAAAAGGGAGTTCATATACTTTTCTGATTATGTTACCAAAGTTATTATTTAAGAGCTTACAATTATGCCCCAAATATAAGCAGTTATAAGTTGGAAAAAAAATTAAGAAAAAAGTAATAGACCTGGAAGTCCATGATCTCGGCCGCGCTGTAAGTTTAATGATGCTAAATCAAGTGTGCTGTTATTGGACAACACAAACAGTTTTTCTGTTAACTCTTCATTCAGCAGTTGATCTTGCACTTGTAGTTTTGCTGAATGTGCTAGAAGACCCCTTAGTAAAGGATCCAAGCCTCCTTTAAACACAAAAAGTATATGATCTTACAACATACAACAATCTTACAACTTTCTTATCAAATGTTAATGTATGTAGGCTTCTGTTTTTAAATATTGGCTCCCAGGCTTTTACATTTGAACACATGAAAAAATCAGCTTCAGGTTGAAACAGACATAAAAATGCTATGAAAAGGCTCCATCTGCTTCTTAAGATGTCAGAAAATTTACAAACTGACAATATATTTATCCACAAAAGAGAGATATTATCAATCTTTTACCTATCACACTCTTTTATTCTGGCAAGTGAGCTATTCCCAGCAAATAACATCTGTCTGATTCAGAAGACTATTTAACAAAAACTAATTGTTCCAGTTCATCTTAATTATCTAGACCCTGTTCAACAAGTTAAATCAGTGACACAATTAAACGAATTTTCCTAGTTTAAGATAAATAGCTTAAAAAATACTTTAGTACTCTGAAAAAAAAAAATGTCTAAATAAAACCATACCTTCTTTAATGAGCCTCCAGGGACTAAAGAAAACTTCATGCAAAAGAAGGTTTGGGAGCTCTGGATCATCTAAGTACTGTGCATTCAATCTCTTTACTATAGGTTGAATAGCTGCATGACCAAAACGAAAAGCAGCTGTTGAAAATATGTTAGAAATTGTAGGATTTATTGTGGGATCATAACCTCTGTAAACACCAATATACTGATTAAAAGCATCTGGACCAATGATTTTGGGAATGTAATCTCTTAAAGTAATAATCTGCAAGAAAAGAAAAAGAAACATTTATCATTCAGTATTTTGTGGGTGAATAATAATGCTTCCCATGTGCAGAATGCGATTTTCTTCCCTCATCTATCTCCAAGCATTTGGCATGACTAGCAGCAGTGTTAGATGGAAAATAATTTTGCTCTTCCTCTTGCAGTAAGGAGGCTAATGACTCAAGAGCACCCATGGCAGGGCTCAGCACACATCGTAATCAGACTCCTGTAAGCCTCTGCTCTAAGCACTAGCCAAAAGCATTGTGGGCAGAGATTACTGTCATCACAACCTCCGTTCCAAGGGTAACCCAGCTCACAGGAGCTGACAGAAGCTGTTCCGAGATTTAAAACCTGGGTGGTGGCAGCGTAAACTATAATGCCCTTAAAAACGGCAATGAAAGCATGAGTTAGTATGAAATCTTTCATGAATGGTTGTTCATATCAACAGATTCTAGTTTTGGTCACATATTTGTAACACAAATCCTCTTTACTGAATATTAAAAATGACCAGTCTTTAAAATACTAGTGCCCAAAATCCCTCGGTAGACATTTAAGGCAGAGCTCAAGGCAATTGATAGGCTTCTAAAAAACAAACCTAAAAATGAAAATACTAATAAATACTTTCTATCAAATGCTTTAAAATATAGTAGCATCACAGGAATATATGCAAAAAAGCATGTAAGCAATCCTGAACAAAAAAAGAGCAAGATGATACAACATACTGAGTGAAATGAAAGTGAATTATAGGTTGACGAATACATTGAACTTGATTAAGCATAATGGGAAACAGTGAATACAACAAAACATATTAGAGATTCAATATAACATGCAATAAAATATGCATACAAATGTATTTTGATTTTGATATAGTGCATATTGAGAACCTTACTGGCATAAAATGACCTTATCTGAAAGTTCTACCTTTATTTTAGGCATGATGCAGAGACAAGCAAGTCCCTGCAGATTTCACTGATTTTTCTCAGAGGACAGAGATAATAACTTGCTTATTTTTTCAGTTATTCTAGATTAGGTCACACAGTGAACAAAATACATAAAAGACTTTGGTTAAAATTTCTTTTACAGCTCTTTGAATACAGCATACAAAGAAAATCTCATAGTTACTGGAAATTAATACTGACACTGTCATTTGAAAAGCTGGCTTTTTCTTACATTCATAAAGGTTTTGGCAAGACAACAGTTCTTTCTAATTTTAGATTTAGAGTTAGTTTTTATGGACTAGTTATAGAGCACTGTTGAATCACGGACTACTTATAGAGCACTGTTGAATCACTACAAATGCCTGATATATTGACTTTTACACATAACTTTGGGGTTGTTGTGACTTGGAAGCATCAATGAAGCAGATGTACCCAGAAATCCAGGAAAAGAAAAAGAGGGGAAAAAGAAAGAAGCACTTTGCTGACATCACCATAGCAAGATGGAGTAGGCTGCAGGTGGATGCAAAGGCTTTAAATAGGACTAGGTCAGCCCTGGACACAGACTGATGTGACATTCGTGTATTTTTGGTCGTTGTAAATGAAATTCCAAGCTAAGCAGCTCATAAAGGCCAGTTTCCCTGAAAGAAAGGGTATTTCAGATTTTCTATTTACTCCAGAGGCAAGATCTTTATTTCTCATTCCCTGTCAGGGGACATTATTTAAAAATATTTAAAGGTCAATGGGCCTAAGCCAGTGTTATGCCTGCCTTGTGCTAGAAGATGCTTAGATTTGATTAAAGGAAGAAGTGTTGTAGAAACTTCAAATGTTATTGAAGTTATATCAAGCAGAGATGATTTTTATAAAATACTAAGTGAAGCAAAAAGAATATTGAGTCTAGTGTAGAACCACATCAAAAAATAAACAAACAAAAAAACAAAAAAGAAAACTGCACTGTAACACCCTTTTTTGTGTAGAAGCAGTAGGATTTCTGAATTTTTTTTGCTTGGATTTGCCTATACATAGTCAAGCAAAGGCTCACTGCAAGAAGTTCTCATAACTGATACTCTTACATAAGGTTTAAAGAAGGTGTGAACAGCTGACAAGAATTACTTCTGTTGGAATTCTTTTGCTTCAACTCCCTACTCTGAGAATGATTTAAAAGTTTGTTTCCTTTTATATTTTGCATAAATAAGCATATTTTATTTCAATACTCTTTCATCATGCTCCTTCACTGCTGCATTTCTTCTGTGGTAGCAAAAGAATGTTCTGCTTGAAAATCAGAAGCAGAAAGTGATAGTATTATATATAAAAGAAATCCCAAGCTGTTGCAATGATCTACACCATCATTTATCACTTCATTTGATTCTAATTTTGAGAAAGAAGTTAACTTTTGGGTGTTCACAGCAGAATGAGGATAATGGGGGACCATAATGGGTACCTGCATGGTATTCTTGTGTTTCTGTGACATTAATGAGATTATGGATATCCAAGATCCTCTTAGGAACTGATGTACTTCGTAGCATCAATTCCAAACCCCTGAAGACCCTAATAAGAATTTCAACATAAAGAGTGTTGAAATATCAGAGTCAATAATTTGTTCATATCAGAGAAAACAAAATTCTGATTTCCTATCAAATCAGCCAATTTCTGGGTAAAAGACAAAAGCATAGTGATACCAAACTTTCAGAAAAGGTTTCCTACACATTTTATACTGAATCATACATGCACTGTGAATAGAAAGGCAACAGAACCTTGGCCTGCCATGTTCTATAAGTGCTTTTTCCCCCCCTATTTTGCCTACATTGTTGTGATTTATTTAAAAGAAAAGAACTATAAACTATTTATTTCAGAGAACTTAAAAGCAGGTGTCTTGATTCTATTTTCTCAGGTCATAACAGACATGACTAAAACAAGGTGTCAGTGTCATTTCAATTAGTAAATAACAATGAAAAATCTTTTTGCATAAAACACTGTGAACTGGGATGCAGTGCTAATACTTCTATAGTTAAGCATATACGGTTCACATAAAATGCAAAGAGAAAATTGATCCTTCTTGTGGCATAGATAGACTACTGCCTATCAATGAAACATGTCCACAACTGTACAATTGCTGTAATGCCTACAACATCCCCCAAATCACTTTTGTCCAGAATATCAACAGACATTTATTACGTGTTTGGTAACTTTATCAATCAAGTTTGTGTTAGTAGATACCTGTCACCAGAACTATTTATATTACAGAAAAAGTATCTAAGAGGAAAAGTATCATCTAGAGAGATATTTTTTCATTTTCCTTATTCCAGGAAGAAGGAAAGGCTTTTTGTTCAATTCTCTATAATTACACACCCACCAGCAAAGAATACACTTGAAAGCATTTATTCCAAAAAGAGAGAATTTTAGAATGTGTAGCAACTGAAACAATTTTTTTTTGAGTAGAAATGTAAAGTAACTTCAGCCAGAGCTGTCATTAGTGTACTGGTTATCATACCACGCTAATAGAGATACTCCAATTACATCTCTTGATGAATGTTTCTGCACCAGCCAGATATAATTCAGACGCATTTCTAATGAGCCACAAGCAAATCTCATTAGTGTGTGATACCGGTAGAGATAATGAGCAGCCCAGATTCACACAGAGTATTGCCTTGCACAAACTGTGATGTTACTGGACAGAAATCTAAAATATTTGAATGGACAGAGGTCTACTTTTGGATTTATTCTTTGCTTTCAGCAGGTGCTAACAGCCATTCTGACCTGGCAATGCAGTTATTTTAATGCAAAAAGCCCATTTACAGCAGAGGAGCTCACATGGTTAGAGCTAAAAAAAAAAAAAAAAAAAAGCCAATTTTTCAAAAGGACTGATTAAATATAATTAAATGAGGTGTGTTACTTTTCCGAAATTATTTGGCTCTAAGTGAAAATAGCAGCATGTAAGAGAAAGCAGATGGTTTCTTAAAAGATATGTTCTGCATTTGCTACTGATTAAGACTTGTACTGGAAGAAGGGAAAAAGTTTTTGTCATAAGAGTGGAATCTTCCTTCTCCTGCCTCAGTTTTTCTTCCAAAAGAGCCTCCATTTGGTAGCAATGGGTATCAGCACTGGGTGGGGGGACAGGGGTACACTCTGGAGAGCGCCATGGGATGGCTGTGCATCTCCCACAGCAGCTTGGGCCATGATCTGAGAGGAAACCTCCCGTGTGGCACTGGAGGTGTCCCTGGGCCATGCTGCTCCTGAAGCCTCCAGCACTGCAAACCAGGAGGATTCGGCACTGGCAATCACCCAGGGGAATAAATCTTCGGGGGATCAGATTCAGAATGCAGAGTGAGTCAGCTGCATAAGGAGTGCTTACTGGGTCTTTGTAACCTGATAAATGTTTAAATTAAGCTTTTACACTTTCTCAGAATTCTTCATCATTCTTTAAGAATAAAAAAAAAAGTGTGCTGAATTAATTCTAAAATATGCTTGATTTAAAGTACTACAGAGAACTAAAATTCTGAGAAAAATGATTAAACTCCCTTTTACTGTAAATTTTATAAAAAGAATCTCATTGAATGTGTTCATTCTGGTTCAGTTATGATAGGGATAATATGGTTCACATGTAGATCTGTAGGAACAGAAGCTGTCCACACGGAATATATGAGCTTTAACTGAGAAGCCAAAAAAGTTCACATAACTACTTTGGGGAAAAATATGAAAATGCTGAATAGAAATAGATTTTCCCATTCGTTGGTTTAATATAAACATTTGTATGAAACTTCTTTTCTCTTTTATTTTTACCATGATTTCTCTCTCTCATATGTCAAGAGCAGCCCCTGAAGTTTATACATTAATGTGGCATTGAGAACTTCATGGACAATTTTACACAGGAAGTTATTTGTTTATATAATAGCTAGGAGAAAGTAAACATCTTGAGGACTATGTAAATGCAGAGATGTTACTTTTTACTTGTTTTCTTTACCAAAAATACTACAAAGAACTGCATCTGAAAAGGTCTCTTTAGACTTCAGTAGCCTGGATAGATGGAAGATGTCAGAAGAAAGATGAAGCAGAATAGAAATTGCAATCATGATCAGAGTGCTGAGATCTGGGATCTGAGCATACTATGGAGAGGGAAATTGAATTTACAAAACTGGAGAACAGAATGGGCTCCTAAATGCCCAATTTATAGGTGACAAGGAAAGATGACAAGGAAAAGGAAGACACAATGTCCAAAACCACCCTCGGAAACAAATTAGACGTTTTGTAACTGGTTCTGTTCTAACAATACTCCCTGCAAAATATTGATAGGCAAATAAGCAGCCAACCTGGTGTAGAGCACCGACAATTTTCCGTGCTTCTTGGTACACAGTCTCAGGGCTCCAGTGTCTGTTGATGCTTTTCAGGGCTCGGGCCAGGCGGTTGTGCTCCCTCAGCCAGAGCGTGTGCATGGCCACCAGCGAGATGACCTCGTTCGATCGGCTCTCCCCAGCCAGGAAGCACTCGACTCTCTCGCCGTCACTCGCGTTGGGGTCTTGTGCACAAGGGGACGGGATCAGGTCTACAAAAGGCAGGTATTCCCTGTTGTTATCATCATATTTCAGGTTTATTCTAAGAAGGCCTTCTTCACTTGTCAGGTTCCTGATCTTGTTTTCGGCAGCAGGTGTACTGCCATAAACAGTTGAAGCATCAAGAAAAGTAGTTAAGCCATTAATCTGTTGCCTTGGGTTTAACGCTGTTAGATTTCCAAAGAGAGTGCTGTGGTCGCCGGTGCCACATGCAGGAGATGAACGGTAAAAGGGCAGGCAATCCATCCCCTTGGATAATGTATCATTTGTAGTTACCTGTGGAATAAAAACAGGTATTCTCTGAGGTGAAGGTAACAGATGTGTGGATGTCAAGTTAGGACATCCTTTGCTTCAGTTTTGCGTTGCTCAGGTCTCATCCTCCACCGCAATATTTCATAAACTTTCCAATTTTTTTTTTCTCTCCCTCAGATATATTATTTAACCATATTTAAGCAAAGACAGAAATAAAGCAAAAAGAAACACTTATCTGTCATAAAAGCAAGTTATTATAAGACCTTTTGTGCATTTCTATGTGTGGATCAGCCTAGCCTCACAATTAAAATTCATAAGAGAAGGTATCACAATGAAGACGTGAACATCTGGTCAAATTATGTTCTCCTGAATACCAAGTGAAGCAGCAGGTTTACATGTGCATATAAAAATGTAATGAAGGGTTTTTCTGTTTGCAGCAACACTTTGTAAAAATCTTTGTTTCAGTACACAAATTTACCACAGTTTCCTAAGATAAAAAAGACATATGCAGTTATTCATTCTGCTTTCTAAAAGTTCTTCACTAATATTTCCCCGTACAATCTTACAAGGAAAACTGTCTTACAAGTCTTACATGCTGGCAATCTCTATAAAATAACAAAGTCTGCTTAAAGTTGTTCCCAAATGAGAGAGGGCAAGTCCTTTCTGAGTTTGGCCGGCACATGGCCGAGGGGCTGAGGCTAAATGGTTATCCAGCATTGCATATTGGTCTGCAAGGACACAGACTGGAGGTAAAGGGAGCGACACATAAGAGTGTTATGAAAAAGGATCTCGAATACAGGTAATAGTGTTAGTGGGAAACACAGTCCTAGCCAGAAAGCTAGAAATTCTGCAGCAGGATTGAAATTACAGAGTGAGTAACCCAAGAGGTGCAGGGAGCTGAGCAGAGATACTGGAAGGGGAGAGAAAGGACAGCGGGAGAAAGGTTTTCTTCACATTGTGGGATATTCAAGAAGGAAACAGACCAGCAAGACTATTTCATTTCATCACTAAACTACAAGCAGACAGGTTTTGAAATGATTAAAATCTATCTGCATTTTCTAACACAGACTTTGGCTTCACAAACTCTAACTTTTGGCTACCTGAACTCTGTCTTTCTGAAAATCACTTTATTTCTAAATTCTAACAATACATCAATGTGCACCAATAATGAGACATAAAAATGTGCCTGTTCAAAGAGCTTAAAAAATATATTCTGAGTTAAAAATGTAATAAAAATCATGGAGTCTTGAGTGTCAGGGAAGGGAACTCAATTCAGGAAATGAAACTGATCAGAAATATCTGATGTTTTCTTATTCACTGATGAACATGAAATATGTAAAGTCACTAAAGCTGTGGAAATACTTCAGAAAAGTGTTCTCAGACATTTGACTAAGAGAAAATGAATCTGTTTTGTACAGACACCTGATCTAATCCTTGTTCTTTGTATTCTGTCTGCTTTCTCTTCATTTTTGAAAACTCTTTGGCAGAAGAGACTGAATACCACAGATGTTGTATAAAATGATACAACCTCTTCTTCATACTTTTAACAATTTAGCCTATGAAGATAGAACAATCATCAAATAGGGGCTAAGAAATCAAGACAATTTAGGAATGGAATTCAAGATTTTCATTTAATAACAGCCCCTGTACTTTATACGAAATAACAGTTTACTTTTACAGAGAATGCATGGAGTAGGGATTGGAACCAATAAAATCTTTAGTTAAGAAAGAGTCTCATTTGTATTTCAAGCATGGCTTGGCAAACAAGTTCTATAATTTTTTTTTCACCAGTTAGGCCTGAACATTTTTGAAGGAAATATGTAGTTTATTTTGCTTTTTATTACTTTCACTTGTTGCTGAAGAAGCCAAGAACAAAACATACCAACAGTGCATGAAGTTCATGGTGAACAATTTTTGGTTAACTGCCTCTGCAATTTTAATTCAAATCATCTTGTTCCCCAGTGGAGAAAAACAACAGTAATGGACATTAAGGGGCCAGCAGAACTGCATAATGTAGCCCTTTTCCTTTTCATGGGATAAGTAGTGTGCAGCCAGCAGCTAAATGTGCAAATGAGAAGTTCGCCATGTTATTATTCAGATGACATCAAAAATAACCAGAGAAAAAAAGACCTTTATTTTTTTTTTCTGCTGACATGGGGAAAGGAATAATATTTTTCTCCAAAACTAATAAAGAATATTCATATCAATTTTTTATTCAGCTTGTATAATTATAGGAGAAAAAACATTACAGCAAAAAAAAAAAAAACATGTTTGGCTATAATACCTTTCTTGGTATAGCCTCATGCTCTTTTAAACTGTTATTATATATGCACAGTGGAACCTGCTTACAGTGAAATTCTTTTGATGTGTAGCAAAATGAGAGGCACTAATTGTTTTAGTGCTCCACAATGTCTAAACTGCTATTATCTCAGTTAAGAAAAGCCTTTGGAATTGTGAATTTGTTCTGTGGGAAATAGTGTTCCTTGTTTTTACAAGGAATTATGGCTTAAAAAATTAGTTGATATTTTATGAAAGTTTGCCAGCAAGGAAAACATAAATCTGTATTTGTGCTCCTGAAATTCGGAGAAGAGTCAGTGGCTTCATCTGACAGTGAGTTGCTCAAAAATACAGCAGAAAAAGGAGGGTACTCACTTCGGTGGCTGTTGAACACAAACAGTCTGATCCATCTACAGTTTAGACAGTAACCTATCATGTTACATGTCATCTTTTGCAAATCACTTTTCTGTGCCTCTGTTTCTTTACTGCCTTTTTGTGTATTTGAAATATTTTGACTGAAAGCTTTTCAGGATTGTGTCTGACAATGGGCTTGTGCCTATCGTAATGTCAGCAGTGTAATTAATAGTATATAAAGACAATAACTCTCACATGGAATTCTTTCTAATGCTGTTATGTCTCATCCTGAAAGAAGCCTAACCTAAAATAATCATCTGAGGAGTGACAAACTATCTCTGCATCCCAGTTGCATGCATCAGGCTGCTATAAAAAAAAAGTACAAAATAAAGCTAGTGGTTTTTTTTTTCATTATTTTTTCATGCTGTAGGATTCCAAAGAGATACAGAAAATGGCTGTTCATTCTATACCAGAAACTACAGGCTTGATGCAAGAACTGCTGGGTGGAATTCTATAGCCTTTATTAAGAAAATGGCCAGAATACGAAATCATCATTGTTCCTGCCAACCTATGAATCATTTACCTATATTTGTTATAAATATTGATACACTCCTACAACTTCCAACCCTCCATGCATTGCACTGACTCCGAACATTTTTTCCAGACGGCTTCCAATAGCCTCAGAAACATCTTTTCCCCAGCAACACCCCCAGAGAGGGCTTGTAGTGCTAAGCACCATTGTCCTCCTCTGTGGATGAATGCTCCCTTGGGTGCTGCCATTCTAGGAATACAGGATGAGAGTAAATTGCAGCTTCTGTGTTTACACTGATGAATAATATGCTATTGGCTTCACTGTCTTTAGAAACCAGCCAGTTTCTTTTTATATAAAATAATAAAATAACTGTGGCTGTTTTCCACATATTTATTTAACAACTAGAAGTGAATAACCTTACCTAAAATTTCAGGAGAAAACTAATACTATGGGGAATTATTATTAGATCTTTGCTTCAGTTTTTGAAAAATAGTTCCTTTAGTCACACTACCACTTATTTCCTTTTTTTTATCACAATGTCTATTCTTTGTCTTTGACAAAAGCAGTCATGAAGTACTTGACATATAATATGATAAAAGCAAAAGAGCATCCATCTTCGTACGCCCTTCTTTAAGCTATGAATAATGAAATAATAAAAAAAAATGGAACTGACTCAGAGATGTGGTCAAGTAATTGATCCTGAAATTGGGAAATTCATCTTTAACTTAAAGCAACATATCTGAATTTCTTTATTAGGACTCGCTCGGAGCTGTTCGGAGTATCAGTCACTTGTAAGAGTCCACAGTAGTCCCCAAATTTCTGGAGACCATTTCAGTGCTACGCTACTGCTGAGCCAGGTTCAGCAGCTGGATTCAGCATACTACATGTACTCATAGCTTGCCTTCAGCAGCACCCTTGAAATTCAGTCTGTGATGAACCTCTTTGCAACTCTAAGATAGAGGTTACAAATATACCCCATATTTAGAGCACTGAGGATGCACTCATATGCCAGGGTAATGTATGCAGCTTTCTTCTTTCTGTGTTGTATCAATGCTGCCACACAAATGCTAGCCTTGGCTTCCTTCTTAGGCTTTCCCTTAAGTAGCCTACTTTTTAAGCAGATGGGATTTCTAGGCAGCTTGAACTAGTCAGGATTCAAT
The DNA here is from genome assembly GCF_059628265.1 of Tinamus guttatus. Lineage (NCBI taxonomy): Eukaryota > Metazoa > Chordata > Aves > Tinamiformes > Tinamidae > Tinamus > Tinamus guttatus. Next base: position 1,849,027 of record NW_028288917.1, read on the forward strand.
GACTATGCTGCTACAACCCTTGTGATCCACACTTTATTCAAGTTATGGGCAATAAAATGAGTGTGCTGTCAATTTGAAAATCTATTTAGCAATAAAATGTGGCTTTTTTGCACGTAAAGATCAATACCAATCACTTTATTTCAAAGAAAAAAAAGTGTTATAAACACAAAATATAAAGCTTTGAAGACTCCCACATTTTTCTCTCTCTGGTTTAATGAACAAATTTTTTTTTTTTTTTTTTAAATGGGAGACAAGGCATGACCACATTTTGTCATATGGTGGAGACACCCTCCAACTCCCTCCTCATATTATGTGAAGGCTGTTGGACTTCTGCCCTTGCATCTCATGATGTGACTTTGCGAATGGGAGAGTTTCCAAGAATGTTGCTTAAGAACATAAATGGAGTAAATAAATTCTTGTTCCAGATGGAAATTTGAGACAAACAGCATCTCAGAGCTTTTTGTCAGGGCTATGGAAGAATGCCTGTTATTGGGACTGTTGCGGCTAAACCAAGTACCCAGCTGCCATAATGCATGATACTTCCAATGTGTTCGGAAAATATGGTTCTATAGCAAGTCTGTGTTCTTTCTAAATGCCTTTAAGACATGCTCAGGAACCTTTCAAAAGTCCATATCTCCTGAGTGAGAGCTAGTAAATTTACCTGCCTGTAGCAAAACTCCAGAAAGTCTTTAGTTTCACTTGGCCGTCTTTGTGGTTTTAATTCTCTAACCAAGTAGGCGACAACACAGGATCCAGTTCAGTTCCCATTAGTGTTTGCAGAATATTTTCTTTTAAGTTTTATGGAAATTGAGTGAGGCAAAATGAGAGTATGGATATATTTATTGATAACACTTTGTAATTTTCTACTGTGACTGAGTCTATACTGTGACTGAGTCTACATCATAGTCTGGCTTCAACAGATGCAGAAGCTGCTCCAGCTTGATTTCCTACTGAGGAAGGTAACTGCTGGACAGAAATTGGGGCATTGACCCAGCATCCTGCACTGAGAAGCACTGAGGAACAAAAGAAAAAGAAAGAAAAAAACCCAGCTTCCTGGTATCATAAAAAAGTGGTTTGATTTTGCTACTTGCTTTCTATGTGAAAGAATGACTATAAATTAATCAGAGAGGAATACAGGACCCTGTATTTATACCAGTTTATGTTTTTTCTAACCCAGTAACAAGCTTTGAATTCATGCTTTCTATCCGCACAAAGCAAAGATGCGATATGAATGTCTCAGCAACCCCCTGAAGGGTATTTTATACATATATTGAAAAGATGTCTCGTTTCAAAAGTTTTTATTAGCTGCTGGAAATATCTTTGCTTTCACTGAGTAAAGTTAAGATCCCTTCACTTTATCAAGTTGGCAATTTAGAAACAGAATTATTTATAACTACTTGCCTATTTTCCTCAATGGAACTCAAAACCTTGAAGCATGAGAACAATAACATTTTTTTTTTCCTAGGGTAACACGATTTCTCTGCAAAATAAAAATGAGAGATAGAAAAGTATGATATTTGCACTAAATACCTTAGCTATCTATTTTTTTTTCTGCACATGGAGAAACTTATTTTTTTCTACAGAATTGTTTAGCTTCATCTGGTAGCTGCCTTGGTTGTCAATATTTCTAGCACTTCCTGCTTTATTATTTCTGGATGACTTATCTTTTTTATTATTATTATTTTTACAGCTATTTCAGTGTATGAATATCACTAAAGTATTTTCCATTATTCACCTGTTTAAAGACTGGAATTTCTTGTGAACAAATGCATTTAAATCTTACCTGTATTGGAAAGCATGGATTTTCCTTTTCACATGTCATCTGACACTCCGCTCCACTTAGAAAGGTAGTTCTGCTTGTGCTTTGGGGTGTGAATGCAATGTCATGATCTATATATTGTCCCCAGACCATAATAATATCAGAATATAGGTTGTCTTCAGTAACGGCCTCATTGGATGCATGAATAATCTTCCTTGTTACTTCACGAACCTGGGAAGAGAGAACTAATTTACCTGGAGTGGCAGGTACTATTTACTTCTTGCAAAATGATGAAACACTGAAAAGCAAGTGGAGCAGTGATGAAAGCTCTCTTTCTTTTCCTTGGGATACTTTTTGTTGCAGAGCACTTTTAATGGTTTGCTTAAAAAACAAAAACAAAGACACCCTACTGCTCTGACAGGCTGGTATTTCTGTTCAGAAGCTGAGGTATCAGTGCCATGTACAGATTCAAAGATATTTCAGCTGAGTCTTTCTATATGTTTGCCAAATGAGTACAGTATCTTTGATGTGTTCTTTTGTTGCAGAATTTTGAAAACCATGTATTTACTTTGGACTGTCTAAAAGTTTTCTTTCTATTTATTCTGTTTTCTGTCCATTTAACAAATGGACTCTGTTTGCAGGGCAACCTGAATTCAGTGGAGATGCACAGCAGCTCCTTGCTGCTCCATGCATAAATGGAGCATCTTATTCAACCCTGGAGAAGACGGACTAGGCTACAAATCAATAGTAGATGAAACTCTGCTTCATTTTCCCAGGCAGAGAGAAACTAGAACATGTTTCATAGCCCTTCTGTGAACACAGAGATGTGGATAAGGGGCAGCATGTGGACACATCTACACTAACTGGTCAATCTGCACTAATAACCAACCCGCACCAAAATCAGCAGTCAGTGCATGCTGCCAAGTGCATCATTGTCATTTGGGGTTTCTTCCTTCATGCTGCAAAATTCCCTCATATAGAGCAGGTGCCTGAGGAGCCAAGCAGTTCAAAGGGCAGCGCATATACTGAGGCATGTGTACTTCAGAGATATATAATGAAAATACAAGGCAAGAGCAGGTAAATAGATACTGATAGATATGCTCAAGAGTGGAGATGCGTGGCACCATGGAGCACATCAGAAATACATATCCTTGTATCAGTGTTTAAATAGCTTTGATGATCACAAACCACAACATTTCTTATTGCAATTGGTAAGATATTCTTATCACTGTTAATTTGCATAGCTAAACTGTGCTGTAAATACTGCTTTATAATAATCCTCACACTGCCTCTTATCTTCACATTATTTGCCCATTGCTATTTAAAGGAAATAGGTGGATAGTAAAAGTACAAATGATAACATAGTTTTGCAAATGAGGAAAACAGCTAATAGAACACACGGCACCAATTTTATCCTAGCTTACTTTAAAATATAGGAGGGAGATATGTTGATATTATGTAACAAATATGATCAGCTTCTTGCAGTGAGATAAATTCTTGTTCAGTGTGTTTCACTTCACCAGCACACATCATAATGAATCTAGAAATAGGCAGTCTGTACCATCTTCTGTAAAGCTACTGAGATAAATGTCAAATTTACTTCTCTAAGCACTATACTGTGCAGCTCTAAAGACAATAATGTTTAATTAGGAACAGGACTTAAAAGTGACATTAACATTAAATTATTTCTCATCCTTGTTAAATATATGATGGTTAAAAAAGCAAGGTTTTGTGAATTCATTAAAAGTCACGCTACAAGAAACCAGAAATAGCAAAAACAGCCCAAATCTTTGCACATGAGGAATTTTTCACCCATTTCCGTGTGTGAATGTTTTTGTTAAAACTTCTCTTTACAGCCATTTTGTTGTTTTATAACTGTATGAGCCTCTAAAATCCATAAATACTGCAGTTTCTTTGTTTATTAACTTGGGTTATCTAAAAAGTGAAATTATGATTTGATAGCAATACTTGTTCAGCTAACCAAGGATGCAATATTATATAGCTACTCACATGCATGCACTTTTATCTGATTAGTATTTATACAGTTAACACCCACAATGAGTTGATTTTCCCTGGAATATAAGCGTCTGTGTGAAGACAGTGTCTCCTTCTTCTCTAAAATAACATTTTAGCTACTGGGGGACTGTGACTAGATCTTCTCCCACTTCCTGAAACCTCTGCATCTTTTTTTTTCCTCTAGGCTGAGCAATCACTACTCTTGATCTGTTGACTGCCCCATCACTGGTGCAACCAGGGCAGGACATGCTGCTGGCTCATGCTCAGCCTGCTCTCCACCAAGGCCCTTTCCAATAAAGCTACTCCAAAGGCCCTGACTATAAACAAATGTGTGCGTATGATGGCATGTATGGTGGTAGCTGAGTAAACATTTCAGGTGACCTCACGGTGCGGTGTCTTACCGGGGGCAGTGGGACCCCATTGTAGAGGGCATCAGGGTTCCATCCTCGGGGCTGCCCCAGTCCATCTTCATAGGATGGTGGGAGCCACCGTGCTAAGGCTGTGTTGGATGATCCCCATCTAGGATGTTCTCTGGAAGGAAGGAAGGAAGGAAGGAAGGAAGGAAGGAAGGAAGGAAGGAAGGAAGGAAGGAAGGAAGGAAGGAAGGAAGGAAGGAAGGAAGGAAGGAAGGAAGGAAGGAAGGAAGGAAGGAAGGAAAAGAAAAAAAAAGAAAGACAGACAGACAGAAAGAAAGAAAGAGAGAGAGAGAAATAAAAGAAAACTCAATTAGAATGGAAAATAATAAGATGTTAGATGACAATTTCCCTTGCAATAATATGTTTATGTTTTTGAACAGACATGAATCACTAGTTTTCATGCTCATGTCAATCAGAATCAAAATAAAGGCAAAGCATATTTAAACTCTAAGGGAATACTACTATCTGACATGTTTCTAATACAGACTGGTTATGTTTAGGTATCTTTGAGACTCTTGTCTACATAGAGACAGAGTCCTCCTACTTTGGAAAACTGTTTATATAATTAGGGGCTCTTGTTGGCATTTTTAAGACCCTTTTGTTTAGAAAAGTAGCAAATAAAGACTTAAGGAAATGTGGAACCGTAGAAGGAAGGTAAAGAAAGCTTAAAAGAAAGATAGATGTTAGTCATAATGAAGTAATGATTTAACAAGCTGTAAGGAGAAGGGGCTGATAAAAGTGGAATGCTGGTTGATGTTGCCAAAGTCAGTGGCAATGCTCCCTCTGGTTACATCTATTCTAATAAATTGATGCAGTTTTTGGATGGTCTATGCACAAGTCAAAGCAGTGGCATTCAGGTAACTATGCTAACCTGACATATATTTGCCTCAAACCAGCTAGGATTCCTCTGTACAGTACCTGGTTGGGCACATCTTGGGATTAGTGCCTGCCATCATGCCAGTCTTCACTCAGCCAGTTTGGAAGAGGGTAGGAGACTAACCTCTTCCAAAGGGAGGAGAGGATTTAACCATACAGATAAGAGTCAGGTCATGCCACTTGGGAATAGTACTTGCTCCATTTTGTTTATTAGCATAACCACTGAGTTCTGAGCTTGATCCAATTAATTTTCCTTCTGTCATGAACATTCCTATTGCATTTATTTTCTAATAAGAGAATATGCTTATTTTTAATGTGACCAGTTAATTATATTTTGTTACCAGTTAAATATATTTTTAATGATTTCTAAACATACGTTAAGCCTCAAAAGAATAAATGCTATTTTAGCAATGCATCCAGTTGAACAATGTTGTAAACTGAGATGTAAAAGAACTACAAAACTCCTAGACAGTTAGCAGAACACACACATTGCACATCTATGGGGATATGAAAAAGGGAACAATTATTTTGTTAATACTCCATTGATATCCACCACACTAAAGAGACTCAATTTGCCAAGCTATATGGTACAGTAAAACACTTAATTATGGACAATAATTCACAGAAGAAGGTTGAAATATGCCTTAATAAAGCCTTCAAATTAGTTGCAGTTGATTTGTCTTTATTGAACTTGCATAAAATACTGCACATAGTGTAGTGCTATTTCACTCAATTAAAAATAATGAAATGTTAATTTAACTGCTTAACCAGTGATTTTTCTCCTGATTGCTTTTATATTTTAGCAGCTCACTAGAATGTTATTGTAGTAAAAGCCTTCTCAGATGCCTTTTTTATTGTTACACAAAACATGATAATGTCTTGGAATCTTATATGAATTAAGATTTTCTTCCAGAGCAGCTGAAATAATATAATTTCTGTGCCATACAGGCTTATAAAGTACTCAAATATGATTCTTATGCATTCTGTTTATGGGAGTTGGGACTTTACATTCATTTCTGAAATACTGGAATTACACAGCTGAGATTTTGTTTTGGCTCCCTTAGGAGGAACCTGAGGTTGTAAAATGCAGATTACTGTCTGGATTTACATCTTTTAATGTTCTTCCGAGTTTCAGAATCTACTGGTAGGAAAAGGAAAAAAAAATGGAATGATTGTGATATGGTAATTAAACAAGTCTGTCATATTTTATATTGCTCTGAGTTGTTGTTATGGGTCTAACTTTTGGAAAACTTCTGAAATCTGCCATCGAAGTAGTGAAGCAGTCACTCTAAAGGAAATGCCCCAATTCCTTCCAATAATCATTGGATTCTGGGGTCATTCTGTCCCCAGGGTGAACCACATTCAAACCCTTACTGCCTTTCATCTTATATTTTAGGCTATGCATCACATCCTGGTCTGATGCAATGCTTACTGGCACTGCAGTGGAAGAGAAAACTTTCACTGCAAATCAGGTGAAAATCCTCCTAAGTCATTTTATCTGCCTAAGTGTTAGTCATGGAATCTAATCTAGCTGACTAAGCTACCACCCATCAGACTGGAGAGACAGATAGCTTTCATCCTGTGTCCCTTGGATGCTTGTGGTAGATGTCTAACTGGTTTAGAAAGCTAAGAGTAAGTGAAGTTAATTGCATTGTAAGATTCCTGTCCTTCAGCACCTACAATTCCTTTAGCTTCAAACCCCTCTCACTGCACTAAACAACAGAACACTAAAAAACACATAGATCGACTCCACTTAGTTGAGATAAAAATAAAGAAACATAGCTATTTGGACATGCTTTATCTCCCAACTCCTTTCATTAAAAAATAATGTTCAAATATGTTTTGCTTATTATCCACGCATATCCCTTCAGGCAGGAAGGAAAGTAAAATCTGTTGATATGTGTTACTAGTAAATCTGGATAATGATACTGCTGGGATGCCTGATGTCATGTTGATATTCTTCACAGAAGAGCAGGGATATGCTATTCTTTTATACCTTTGTTCTAAGAATACCACACTAACACAAAGTAATCTCAGTGCTGCTGAATAAATATTTTGTAATCTGGTTGATCTGTCCCAAATAAGTGAACTAATTAAGCAAAGCATCAGTAATGAAATTCTGTGCTTGCTTTTAAATATATTTAACTAGGTTCTTCTTACAGGTAAACAGCTAATTTCACTTTGAAATTTGTTTTTTACATTTCACGTATAAAACACAGCATTTAGTTACTGACCTACCACAGAGCTGCCCATTCCTGCTGGGTGCCTAAGATGACAAAGACAACACACATCCTGCTATATCTTCCACCTGAAAGTGGCAGCTGTACAGCAAGGAAAAGGTATAGACTGGTGCTTGTTTGCTTAATGATAGAAGTATGTGAGGCTCATTTACATAGTAGAATACATTGGTTTGAATTATAATATAATAGATTTTTTCAGCTGAAATATTTCAGTAGAGCTTGAGGTTTTTGAAAGAGCTCACAAAGATTTAAACTAAGTCAATATCCTAGCTAGTTTCAAAGCTTGTTTGTTTGTTTTTTCTACTTCTGGCTGCTTGCAGATGTTTATTGCAAAAAGTCTAAAATACCTCAAAATCTGAATTACACCATTAAGTACTGATTAGGTGTAAACATTGGACCAAAGTAAAGCATAATGCCTAATATTAAGCAGAGTCAATGGATCATATTTATCCTACCCAGTTTAAGGAACCAGGCTGTACTTTTGTATGCATCCTAGTGTTACTATAGACATTGAAGAGCAAAAGATGTTTCCATTTACCCACTGCAGAGCCTATTTCTCTTGGTCTCTGTAGAGAAAGACTACAGCAGCCAAACCTGTAAATTAGGGCCTCAGCCTACAAGCCGAAGTTCAATTGCATGAATCTTGGCCAGCATGTTCAAGTCCTGATGGAGCTGTCAGCTGCTGATATAATATTAGCTGCTCCTTCAGATTCGAGGCAACTCTGCAAGTGCACCGCACAATTTACAGGTATTCCCATAGCAAGATTTGTATCAATGATGCATATAAGGTTGTGCCCTTTTGACAAAGAGCTTATCAGGCACATTTCTTCCAAATTACTTGTGATGCAGCAGAACTGACTGTTCTCAAAAAAACGGACTGAGTGACTAACAAAACTGCTGTTTTACTGCTGCTCAGTCACAGTGTTGCTTAGTGCTCCACTTGGGTAATGCTCGTGGCCGCCCACTCACAACCCTGTCCCCTTCCAGCTGTAAGAATGCCATCTGCCTTTCACTGTGTGACCTTACATCTATGTATGCGGAGGCTGCTAAGCACAAGTACCTTTCACCCTTGTTTTTGAAAGTGCCATATAGCCCGTATAGTCCTTCTCCAGAGGATTCCAAAAATGTGTTACTTCTGTTACACTGGGTTTTGCAGGAAGCAAGTGCCACTGACGTATGAACAGTCTTTTTCTTCCTTTTCGCCCCTGCCTTTTTCAACCCCTCACAGAATCACAGATGGTTAAGGTTGGAAGGGACCTCTAGAGATCATCTAGTCCAACCCTCCTGCTCAAGCAGGGAAATGCTTGATTCATAGTCTTTATTTTATGATCTTATATTAAGAAGAAAGTAGATGGCAATAGTAAAAAATAGTAATTCAGATAGCCAATAAGCAATAAATAATACACATGCATCCACACCTGATCAAAGCAGAATTATTAGCTTAATGAGCGAGACCAGCCAGCAGGGAGGCTGAACAGAACTTTAGGAAAATATACAGCTACTTTGGAAAATCTATTTGGGGGAAACACCTGCTGCTCTGGAGAAGACACCCAAAGAGGGTGCTCATCTGGGGAGACCTCTGTTGATCCTCATCTGTGCTGACCACTCGGGGATTCCCTTTTTCATTTTTCCCTCTGTCTTTTCATTTTTCTCCCTTTTCCTTCCCTTTTCCACCAAAGATAACCTCTAACATTAAGAGTTAATGTTAATGTCCATCATCTGTGGATCTGAAATACATAATTTTGTATGTATATCTTTTGTTCAACAATGGTTTGTTTGCAACTGGTGAAAATATCAAAAAAAAATCATCTCTGTTTCCATAATATGTATAAAATCAATCAGTTTTCATTGTAACTGAATGCAAATTTCAGATCAAAGTTTTGGAGTCTTTTTTTTTTTTTTTTCCCAGCATTTGCACTTACGCTACTGGAATTAACATGCTAAAGCTGTTCTTTAAGTCTCTCCACTCCAGAAGGAAACTTGCATCTTTTGTGTCTGAGTAATTTTTAGTAGTCCTTTGGAAAACTATTCTTGTCATCTACAGCTGGAAGTCAAATGCTGCTAGAGAATGCAGCAGGAGACTATGGCAATGAAGTGCTCATGAAGGTGAAATTAAATAACTGGTAATGTTAATAAATGTCACTGAACATTTCTGAGTTAAGAGATTTTCCAACTTTTATCAGCATGCAAACTGTGAAGCTACAAGTAAATCACAACTGTGACTATTTTAATGGTCTCATCAATAAAGAAACAAGCGCTTGTTCAGCTGTTCTAAAATTGACAAGTCCTACTGATTTCACTTCTCCTTTGTAGGTCACCTGTATGGAAACCCAGTTGAATGTTTTTATACTCTGCCCATGGCTTGAAAGAAAGCTTATACAGATCTGGCTATTTTTTTTCAAACTATTTTGATGTGTTTGGACTCCAATCAAATAAGGCAATAACATACAGACATTTTATCATAACTTTGCTCTACATTAAAAAAAAAAGAAATCCAGAGCTTTCATATGCATGCTTGACAAGTGACAAAGCTGTGAGAAAATTTCAAATTGAAAATTTGATTTTCTTATTTCTCCTCATGAATAAATTATACTTTCCTCTTCAATATTATTTTACCCTATTTAATTAAAAATGAACACAGGGTTTGAATCCAGTCTTTCTAAATTATATATATATATATATATATAAACATCTACAGAATGTCTCATCTCTACATTTAAGTTACATAATCCTACAAATCATAGAGGCCTTCAAAGGAAGGCTCTCTCCACCAGAATTGGGGTAGCAAACTTTAGAAGGAGATCTCCTTCTCTGGAAGCTTTCAGTGGCATCAATGTATTTCATCACTTTGTACAGGAGGAACATAAGCCATAAGGTTCTTATCTTACATACCTGTTATTGCAGGCACCAGTGATGAGTCTATATTTATTAGCTAAGCAATTATTTGGACATTTTGGTGGCAACATATAGGGCAGACATCCAGAAATGTTAGCAATCATGGTGAGCAGATCAGCCGATAAAAGATCTGAAAGAAACAAAAACAAAACAAACAACCTGTTCTTGTTACAGATATTATTGTTGCAGATATTATTAATATTGTATTGTATTATATTATATTATACTATACTATACTATGCTAATATTATATTATATATTTTGCAGCTTGTTATATATATAATATTATACATATATATATATGTATATATATATATATATAGCAGCTGTTATAGTAGAAACAACAGTATTGGTACCAGTAGCTGGGGCAAGCCCCTCTGGTTTCTAGAAAAAAGCATTTACTGAGAAGTGCTGCAGGCGCTGAGAAGTGCTGCAGGCGGTAGGCTTAGGGACCCAGAGGAGATGTGGGGTGAAATAAAAGAGCTGATATCACTATTGCATGAGAATAAAGTTGCCCGTATTTGGGATCAAAGGTCAATCTGCTCCTTTTTCACCATTATGTGACTCTTCTCTGCTTCCTTCTCTCCCCGTATGCCAGTCATGCCACTTGTCACACGTTTGTTGTAAGTGCAGAGCCTACACAAACGCTACTCAGGAACACAAGGAGCAGAAATATTCGGCTGAGCAAAAAGACCCCATGCAAGTTTGATTTGAGAAAGGAGGGGGATGAGCTGTTGGTATGGCTCATGTTTATGGACTGGGTGCCTAGGTGAAGTTTGTGGGTGTAGCAGCATTTCCACATTACTTCAGGTTAACAGTCATGGTCACAAAGTATTCATCACAAATTCACAAAAATAATTTTGGTCACAAATTATCATCTAGGCATTGAGTCACATGTTTTCTATAAAATCATTTTAGTCATTCTTTACTTCATTTAAAGATACTCCTTGTCATTGCATGTCCATTCATCTTTCATGATTTTTTTTTTGTTTGTTCTGTTAGTTAACAAAAATTTGATGCCTTTGTCCTGTGATTTAGGAGTTCTTCAAGTTCTTTTGAAACTGCACAAACACAAAATCATTGTATTTGTGTGTGTGTGTATGTGTGTGTATAAAGCTGTGTGTAGATATAAACATAGTTATATCAATGTACTATCAGTTTAGCATGTTAAAAGTTTTTTCTCAAGGGAAAAGAGGTAACTGTAGACTACAGCAGTCTAAAAATTTCAATTCATGAAAGAAGTTGTCATGCTCTAGGTCGGAGAATACAAATTATAATTCTCTGGTTCATGTTGCTTAGCGATGGAATTAAATTACAAAAAAAAACAATGTATTTCTGAATCTATGAGCCTTCCAAACAGAGAAATTTGTTAACTTGCAATAACAGTAACAGCAAGTTTACATAGACATTGATACTTCACTGGACTTCATAAAATCTCTCTCTCTTTCTTACCCTCCAACATTAAAAAAAGTTAAAACAGAAATAAAAAGGAAATAATGTATAATTAGTAAAATTAATTTTATAATACTTTTAATATTTTTAAATTATTTTACTGTATAAAAGTAAAATTAGTTAAAGATAGTTTTGGAAATACAAACATATTTGCTTAAAAAATAGGTATTCATAAGGTCATCCATATCTAGAGAAAATGTATTTCAAGTGCCAGTGCCACAGGACAAATGACAGATATTGTACTGTTTTATCTGCAGACTCTGGGCCCCACAAGCACTAAAACCAAACTGCTGGAGAGAGAGATACTTCAGTATAAAGGAGAGACTTGCAGCACGGTAGATGCTTAAGCTGATTTATAGACAACACAAATATACGTGGAAGAGTTCAGAGGATGCCCGCAGCTCATCGCTGCTCTGCTCAGCAGCTCTGCAAAACTGCATTCCCAGCAAGTACCATGCTACAAAGTGACTATCTGAGGTGCTTTTAAGAACAAAACAGAGGCATGGTGGCCCCAAGGCATGGACATGAAACCTACTCCTGCCTAAGGTAAAATAAAATAAAAATGAAACTAGCCTAGCTTTAATCTAGAAGGCAACATTCAAACAATCAACAAGGGGGTTTGCCAATGTCAATGTTCTGTATTTACCCGTTGGATGCAAGGAGCGCTTGCGCTTCTGGCAAACTTTTTGTTTCAGCACTTGCATTGACATTTCCATTCGTTCAGCTGCTTGGGAAATAACTTGACTTTCTTGTTCCGGAGATTTTGAGAAAGCCAGCAGCAAAGTAGGAGTTGCTATTCCCTTTCCTTCGATATGTCTATAATTGAGATAAAATACAGATTTTTTTAAAAAGTATAACATTTTAATATCTATTGATTGTTGTCTTTGATTACACTTGGTATATTCAGAGTTTAAGATAAATTTTGATTAGAGGAAGCGCTGGAAAAGCAGAGAGGAAGAAAGGAAGGTGGAAAATTCTGGAAATAAGAGAAGCGTGCCCTTCTGCTGAACATACACCACAGGAGTAAGCTTGTGAAAAGCCAAATGAGAAACAGAAACTGCTAGTAGACACAGCTTGCAGCACAAACTGCCTAGAAAGACCTTGTGTGGTATTGTCACAATATCGGACCTCCACTACGGCAAGATCCAAAAAAAGTTTTACTTGATATCTTTAATATTGTGGGTTTTGTTTTTACTTGATATCTTTAGTATCAAGGACCTCTGCTGTCATTAAAGATGGATTCATCACTTGCCTTAGCCAGCTAACCTGTCAAAGAACTGGCCGGCAGTTGTGTGGATGCCACCTGCAGTTAGTGCACAGAGAGCTGACTCTAAAGTTAGGTGGAAATGGTCCCTTCTTGGAGACTGTCCAAGCACCTGACCCATTGACAAGCTAGCTGTATATCGACCTTCCACATACGGTTTAGTAGGACTTCATCAGCCTTAAGTTATATGGCCTGGCCTAATTCTATGTTTTTAAATAATTAAAGTTTATTGAGATTATTTCTTTCCCACTTAAACATGAGAGAAAACTTTTTTACTGTGAGGATAGTCAACTACTAGACTAGGTTGCCCAGCCTGTTGCAGTGTTTGTGAAGACACTACTAGATCCGGTCCTGGGCAACCTGCTCTGAATGATGCTGCTCTGCATCAGACACTGAGATGCTGGACTAGGTGGTCTCCAGAGCTCCCTCTCACCTCATCCATCCTGTGATTTGCTATTGTAGCAAAGCACTGACTTATTAGTGATTATGCTGAGGAAAGATGCGCTATTTCTTTCCCATTTCACCAAGTCCCTCCTCCCAAGATTTCTGCACATGTAACCTATTTTATATTTTTGACTCAGATCCCTAAATGTGCTAAAGGAGAAATTGCAGACGAGAAATTACAGATCAGTGCTAAAATGTGAGTTTGGAAATATAAGATTTCTTTTTGCTGAACATGGACCTTCTTGTCACAATAAGTCCATCAGGGAGAACTTTCCCTTTAGCTGGAGGTACCAACCCCCAGAATGATTCCTACAGCTTAAAAAAGCACTTCAGACTCATCTACTTGCAAACATGTCATTGGTTGTAGATGTCCCCAGGGTCTTCTTTCCAGTGCAGAACTATTTAGATATGAGACTTACATGAAATTGAATGACATTGTGTTGTCATATTCATTTAGGTTCACTTTAGCCAGAAGACAGGTTTAAAATGGAAATAACATTTTGATTTGAGCAAAACAAACAGTTAAACCTGCTTGCAAAAATATTTAACACTGGCGACTAATTTGCCACTTCCCCCTCCCCTGTAATTAGGAGGATGCCTTATAGTTCCTGCCCACACTTCTGAAGCTGAGCTCTGTTGCCAGAAGGAGGTGCTGGTGCCCTGTGTAAATTAGAAACTGTCCTGGAATTTTCATCTCGAAAGTACCCATGAAGCTAATAGGACCTACACTAGTATAGTTCTTAGAAAGATAACATTAGGTATGAAGTGTCTTGAGCACTTGTTTAGTAATTTGGAGCCCTAGGATGAACTGTGGTCTTTGGGCAGAAGGTTCTATGTGTTTGCCAGATGCTCAATTACTGAATCTCATCATAGAGAAAGCAAAGCGAAACAAAACAAAGTTAAACAAATTCTCCAGAGTTTGAGACTTAAATTAAAATAAGCTAATATAGTTACAGAATGCATTATTTAGAGATGTCCAGCCTGAATCAATATCCAAGATACTTGTCACACTTCAGGTGATCTCTTAAAGTAGATCTCTTTTTTTGTTCTGCAGAATATAAAGTCTTTTACTCTTTCCTAGTATTTGTATGCACTTGGACATTCTGCTGTAAGAGTGACACTGAGCAACTGATAATGCTCAGTGACTTTCTACAACTGTAATTGCTTATTTGAAGCATAGAAAATGATTTCACACTTCCCTACACATATGGATGGTACCATAGATTGTTCTGTAATTGGTCCCTTCTGCAGATGGTCTTTTTGAGTTGGTATAGATCCCTACCAACAGCAGAAGCAGATATTGGCAGATTTATTAATTCATTTTTAATGCAAAACAAACCAGTTTAATGTAGTAAATAAACTTGATATCAAGCTTATCTATTCTGAAAGGTTTTGATGATTAGATCCTTTTTTATTTTTTTAATTTTTTAAATTTTATTTTTTACCTTTTTGATGTATATTGCCCAGCATAATTCAGCAGATTAGAGGCCTTTTGGATAGCCTCAATAATGCAGCTATCTTCAGTTTCTTCTGCACCGGAAACCAAACAACAACAACAAAAACAAAGAAGAATATATTATTTGCATTATTTGATACAATTTTCTATTATATATATATAAAAAATATTGCCAGGATTGAAATATTAAAGTTATTTGTAATTTTTTCTCCCACTGAATTGATCTCTCTATTTTATCATTTCTGTGACTATATACATATATAAAATATATACTTTTTATATATATATATGGATATATGCTCATGTATATGTACAATATACGCAAGAGGTGTAAAATCAGCTGCCTCAGCTTGACAGTGGAGCAGATGCCAGGCCTACCACAACTTCTAAATTTCCATTCTTCCTCGGGGACTTGCAGAGAATGAACTTGTCTGCTCAGACCATGGGGGAGCTCCATGTGTGGTCTAAGTAAGTGCCTGGTCCCCAGCACAAGTCCCTGTGACTACACGTGGCTAATGGAAATCGGCCATGCAGGCAATTTTCACATCTACCATACAAGCACTTAATCCCCAGGTTCCCTGGTCTGAGTTGTGTAATGACTGTGTGAGTGTTTGATCATTGCAGATGGGCTTTACGCATCGGTCTTCTAAATGTGGGTCCAATTTAAGCAAGATAGATCCTACCCAAGTGCCTACATTTTAGGTGCCGGGGAGCATGACAGGCATTTCCAGGCTGCTGCGGTGCTGAGTGCTTCCATTCGGCCACCATTCCATGGATTGCATCAGGGATTTTTTTTTATAAGTATAAAAAAATTCCTGATAATAATCTAGTGTTTTTTTTTTATTCTTTTTGCCTGTGACCCATATTATTAGGAGTTAAAACCTGCTAGTTTTTGCCAACTAATGAATTACTGCTACTATTGCAGTTAATACACATATACATACATATATATATATATATATTTCTCCTCAGTTCAGGAGATCTTCAGGAGAATTAAAATAATAAAAACTAATTTCATATGCAGCTGATGAAGACTCAGAGAAATATAGCTTGTTTAATGCACAGAAACTCAAAATATATTACAACCTTTTAATTACAGGCTCCTAATGACTTTGGGGGAGGTTTCAAATATACTATAATTGATATTACAACCTTATATATCAATGAATACTTTTTTCCCCTGGAAAATAAATCATTAATAATAATAACTTACTAATAATCAATGTTGATCATTTATATACAGGCTAATTTTAGATGTAATATTATAACTGTAATTTGTGTTGTGCTATTTCTGTGATATGTTTTTGGAATCAGGTGCTCTGCTAAAGGAAAAATAATGTGTGATGAGGGATAATCTTTCCTAGGTAAGATTTTCCCTCATTCTATCAAAGATCTTCTCAACATCTAAATATAGGAATAGATCTTTCTCTCTTACACCTAAATTCAATGAAAAACTTATCTGATTCATTTAATGTTATCATTCAGATTTCTATTACATTTGAAACCATATAAAGAGAGAAAACACTGCTCCTCATCTCTTAAGTAGGGTGTCTGAAAATATTTTGAGTCTATGTGAAAAAGCAAGATTGATCTTTAGAGGCTGTACAAGAGCTTGCTCTTTTAGAATTTTAATGTTCCAGGATTTTTAATTACTTTTATGGGTTTGTCTCTGAGAAATACATTGTGCTGAAAGCACTGCTGATCGTGTGGTATTGATTTATATTCTGATCTAAGCTACAAGATCCATATGCTGTATTTCAATTTCACTGGCTTCTTTCTTTTGTACTGAGATGTATAATTTTGGTACTTATGTAGTATTTTCAAAAATGTGGTTTTATTACAAAAGATGCAGTAACAGAAACTATTATGCATTATTCAAACAAGACTAATAAGCACTTACTGTAAATAACAACCACATATAGTCCATATATTCCATTTATTTACAATCCATATATATTCATTTTATATTCATATAAAGTTATGAAGATATTTATTCATTAACATTACCTTGCTTTATTCCATGTCCTCAGAAAAAAATAAGATGCAAGCTCCAAGTAGAGAATCCAGTATGAAAAATAATCTTCTAATCTCCTGTTTCACTGTGATAGTCACAAAAATATTTCCTATCTGAAATAATAGCTTGGGAGTTGGTTCAGTTTTTCTTTTTTTTTTTTTTTAATCTTAGATCTTGTTTTATTGTATTTGTGACTATATACTAACTTCAAATCAGAACATTCCCAAGACTTTTCTTTTCTTAATTGTATCTACAGCTATGTAATTAATTAAGGGGATATAACAATAGAGAAATTCCAGTTCTTCTTCATCTCTGACTTATTTTAATTTCAGGCACTGCATTTTTTTTAAAAGAATTTTGTTTTAATCTAGTATCTGGTGTATTTCTAGTCAGTTCTAGTCATACAACAGGCTAATGGAGACGCGCATCCTTTAGGGCCAACAGCAGGGCTTGGTGGGAGACCCTATGGCACCTGACTCAAGCCCAGGAGGACTAAATGCAGCAATCGCTCCCTCAGGAAAGAAATCAAGTAATGTTTGGAAATGATACATGAATGTCACTAGGAGAGTAAAAACACTCCGAGTCAAAGAAGATTTCCTTTCTGAAGTTATGAAGCTGCATTTTTGACAGAAAACACCCATGGGATAATTCTCACAGAAGTCAGAGAGCATATTTTGCACATAAAAAAAGCTAAACTTCCCTTGCTAACCTTTCTGCAGTTCCATTGCATTTTCAGCTTAACAATGAAAGCTGGAAAAAAATTAACATGTATTTTATCTACTACTTACCAAAAGAGATATCTTTGTCTGACTGAAGGAAAGAAAAAAAAAAAGCTGTGAAGGCTATAGTTGCTGAAATTCCCAAAATAACTGACACTCTCATCTACAAGAAAGAAGATAGGGTTGTTGACAAATAAATTTATTTTCCTGTGTACTAGTAAAGAATAAAAATATAAATACATAATATTATGCAACTTATATAATTATATAAAATATATATAATATAAAAAATAATAAAAAGTTTATTTGACTTTATTTGGCAAATTTGACTTTTCAGTTAGATTTATTGTCACATGCTCTAATCCATTTTTGAAATTCAAAACATTAACTAGTAAAAATAATCTAGCTCACTTTTTTTCTGATTTATTACCTTCTTCAATTTTCAAAAACTTGTGGCTTGCAGAAATGCAGCATTTTTCTGAAAATATTAACAACATGCAACCTACATATTAAAATTTAGCACTAGCCTAATAATGCTGTTATGAATATGCCCATTATGAACTTTCTCCCAATGAATTTGCTCACATGGCAATGAGAGTTGTTTCATTGTGTTGGTTTGTGGTTATTGTGGTTAATACACCAAAAAACGTATTTAAACTCTCCTTTTCAAGTGATCTAGAATTTGAAAGACTTCTTAAAATATTTTAAGCTCTATTTTTTATCAACAGAAAAGAAGTGAAATCAATTCTAAAAATTCAGGAAAGCAATATTACTCAGGAAATTCAATGTGGGAAACAACCCTCTTACATTTAACCTGTGTTCATAATGAATTTCATCTAGAAAATGGCAATTAAAAGTTTCATAATCTGACCTTTTTTTCTGTTTGAAGAGATTGTCTTCTGCGGTTCTGTACTTTATCGATGGCAGTAACTCTTCTGAAATAGAAATGCGAAGCACTTTCTTGGGGCCCAACCTCCAGAAAGAGCTTTGCACACTGGTACTCACTCAAGCTGTAAAAGTGCAAATGATTTCAAAATCTTCTTGGCATTAGGATGTTTACAACACAGAAAGTGATTTTTTTTTTTTTTGGTCATGCTAATAAACCAAGAGCTACCTGTGTAATCATTTTGATATTTCTGACATCAGAATTTCTGTCTACAATTTCAACTAATTCTCTTTTTCAATACATTTCACCAACGAGGCAACTTTGTATTATGTTTTATTTGTGCTAGCATTAGTACTTTACCAAAATGACCTACAGACTCTGAAGTGGACCCACAGATTACCCATCAACTTCTTTATAACATTTTTTGGTTTATTGTGGTTTCTTCTCTTGGATACTTTTATTTTACATTCCTGAGCAAACATATGTGTGTGCATATATATATATATATAAATAAATATATACATGTATTTGCTTCTTTTTTACCCTTACTACTTCTTTTGGAGTCAACATTTTGTCCTAAATGATCTAATTGGGTATTTTATTTCAGTTCCTATATTGGTAGAAAAATCAAAGACAGACCTAAAGTAGGGATTGAGGATTTCCTCATTTCAACTCTGTTGGTCCTCACAGGCAAATCACAAGATGGAGCCAAAGATCAGTGTTCTGATCTCTGCAACGGGTGATAAGCAAAGTAAGGGCTAGGCAGCTGGTCCATTATGGGGTTTGTGGATAGGGTATGTGGTGGTGAAGAAAACATAAAACCACATGGACTGATTGATGGTAAATCTCCATCCTTATTGTTATCATCTCCATCATCATCACTGTTATTATAAAGTATAATAATAACAAACCATTTAAGGACTATCACCTATAATCCTGTTGCCTGCAAAGGTGAGCAGGCAGGGGTGAAAACTGTGCAGAGTAGAGGCAAACAGATTCCTGTTAAGAAATTTTTGTGAAACTTAGTTGAGAACTTTCAAGAATGTAGACAAGGAGTTAAACTTATGGTACTGCTCCAAAACAATTCCAAAACATAAATCTTTAAAAGTTGATTCATCATATAGCAAAATATAAAGATTCTTCCATGGTATTTCAAGTCACTGAGAAATGCAGACCAGTTCCAAATGCCTAACAGAATAAAGAGCTTTGAACTGTATCCTTTTGTGTAGTGCACAAGTATCACAGGTTACTTCTGAGACCTGAGGGGCTTTCTTAATGTGGAAAACAAGTCTGATTTTCTTTGTACTTTCACGGTCTGATTTTCTTTGTAGTTTCATGGTTGAAAATCAAAGCATTCTCATTAAGTACAAGGAGAATTTACCTACATCAAGATTTGTTTAAATAAGAACCATAACCTTTGTTCACTGTTTGAGGTTGAAGGATTCATCAACAAGAGACTATAAATGGTCACAGACACTAAATTTCTCTCTGAGGAAATATTTGAATGGAAGCATATATTTTGTGTTTCTTTTCACTGATGTATAAATACAGTCTATATCAAATTCTTATTTTTACTTAAGAGTCTAATTGTCTAAGTCTCCCTTGAGACTCAAACACAAGTTTAATCAGGAAGTATGGGGGTCTTGATTACACTGGTCCAATTTACACAGACGAAATTTGCATTCCCATTCCCACTGGGATTCATTCAGTATTCAGCTGCTGCTGGGATAGGCTGAAAGAGAAGAAAGAGGGCAAAATTTAACGGCTTAAGAACAACCTTGATTTTCTGAATCCAGAATTCATATGCTGCCTCCATGTTGATGCAGATAATTTGGGTGAATATCCTGCTGGTTGTGTCTGTTTTTTTTTTTTTTTTTTTTTTTTTTTTTACTGCAGCGCCTATCTAAACACAAAATGCAAGTCAATTTTCAAGTGCATAACAACTATTCTTATATTAAATACCACATCTAAGGAATACAGCAGTGGACTTGAAAGCTTAACAATATTAAGATTCAAGTGACTCATCCAATTTGTTATATTATTATTATTTTTTTTCTTTTAAAGATCTGTATCTGCACATGAAGAAAACGTCCTCTAAAGTAAATCCTTGAGTAGTTAATAAAGAGATAAAAAACAGAATTTGGGATTATTCACACATATTAATTTCTGCAGGCCTATTCAGGCAGGTATTCAGAAAAAATTGTTCTTAACGTAAAATATTATGTTATTTCAACCCAAGCTTGATACAGACAACAGACACATTTCTATAATCTTGAAACAACTCTTGCACTGCAACAACCCCTTGCTCTGCCAGGCAGTCTGAGGCATTAGTGGGTCTTACCAGTGTCAGGTTAGAATGAGAGACTTCTGAGACAGATCTGTGCAGCTGCAGGAACTGGTTTTCATAGCGTGTTACAGTATTTTTGTAGCATTTAGTGGCAATCCTGAGCTCTGGCATGGTATGAAGGACACTTTTAATACAGATATCTAATCTGGAATAGAAGAATAGTCTCTGGTCTCTTCCAGCTATTAAAATTCCATGAGCACTCCTTTATGAGAGGAGAGGCAAAAAGTGCAGATCATTTTACAGTATTATAGAAATAGTATAGAAATAATTTTGCTGAAGTTCCAGCCTAATATCATACAAATAATACCAGTTAGTCTCATCCTACTTACCAAGCGAAAAATGCAAGAAAGAGGTGAATAAATGTAGTAGAATTTCTCCAGAGTTTTTCCAACACCATCACTCTAGTCACAGTAAGAATTTCTTTTTCCTAGAAGGAATTTCATTTTATATGTTTTTTTTTTTTTTTTTTTTTTTTTTTTTTTTTTGCCATTATTCTCTTTAATTAGAGAAGAGCTTGTTGTGGTCTGTGAAACAATCAGCAGCATAAAGAAGGTGAATATGTCAGCTTTGTGGGAGAAAAATATATTCAAGGGCTATGAAATAAAAGAATTGGATCAGGAAGACTCTGAATCATAAATGGGCTGAAGCTGGAATTTTACTTGCCCCTTTTTACCTGAGTTTTCATATCTGGATTTTGATAGGGTGACTAGATCTCCCAAAATAAAGCATTAAAGTTCTCAAGCCTGTGATTTTAAAGCCCCTCTGTAGAAACAAATGCTCTAATGTCTTTGAGTAGCAGAGCTGGGATTCCTCACACTTAAATGCTTCCTATTGGCCTGCTTCAGCTGATTGCCTGGTAGTCTGCATTTTCCTGAGCGTGTCATTGGTTTCTCAAATTTATTATTTCATTTTAATTAATTTTTTGATCCATTTAAAAATTAAGGTAATAGTTGCACGGTAAGAAATCCTTGGAGCAATGGAATTGCCAAGCAGTTTGGAGAAAGCAGTAATAAAAGGAACCAAACAGCCAGTGAAAAATTAGACTTTTATTCATTAAGTCAAGCAATACAAGAATCTCTCAAGATGGCCACCGGCTCATTAGACGGATCGTTCACTAGGTACATCCTACATTATAAACACATTTTGTTAATTGAAAAACACATTTTAAATCTAATGAGATTCTCTTGAACTATTTTCGTCCAAGTTCATATTCACCCAAGCAAATGTGCATGCTCCTGAATTAATCTCCAAATTTTCATTAGTCTGTCACAAATCAGGAAAGTAAATGATCTGAAGAAGTTAAATGAAACATTCTTCACAAGCACTGATGTTAAGAGGTCACACAGCAGCCAGTCTCTGGGACATTTAGTGTTCAAGTAAGCCTTATTGAGTAATAAAAACAACCTGGCTTTTTGACGTCATGTCATGTCAAGGTCCCACAAAACTAGAGCTGTTATTTTTAATGCTCTGCTAAGTTTAAAGCACTCTGTAGCAAGTTTGAAGTACATTTCAGAAAAAAAATCAGACTGAGCAAACAAGAGTTGTTACAGTTTTCTCATTTATATTGAAACATTGAGATGAAAAGGAACATGAGAATTACCAAGCATGTAGCATTACATAGTAAATAACAACAAGAATGAAAACAAATGTTTAAATGAATGTTAATGAAAATCAGCACTTCATAAAAGATTAAGAGGAGGCTACCAAATAGTTGAGGCAACAGGAAAAAAAATGTTCGAAATACCTACCTACCTATCTATCTATCTGTAACTACGCAGGGATAGTCACAGTAAAGAATTCATTTTTCAACTAAGCCCTATTTGAAATGATACAAAATAAAGAATAGATACTGCAGTAGACTGAGAAATCCAACAAAATGATTTTTATGCAGACAAATATAAGGTAAATGTCTTTCATAACAAATCATGTGGTTTATCCAGACATGAAGGAACACTCCCGTAAAGCTGTGATTCAGGAAAAAAAAAGATATAAAGAATCACCATAGATAAATTCAACAGACCTTTCAGGATAATGTTCTGACAAGAGAAACTAATGTGTCTTCCTGAGACACGAAAGGAGAATTAACGAGTGACCTGGTGCCTACATGTAGAGTGGGCAACATTATTACGGGCTCATTGCATCCACTTCTGAGGTCTGCCCGTAACCGTGAGTCAGTCTCAACATTGTGAGGCTTGAGGCAGCAAAACTGCTTGATTTAGGAAGAAAATTCTGAGAAGCGATATTTTATGGTGCTGAGTACTTGCACTTGGAAAAAAAAAAAAAAAAACATGTAGTGAGAAACTTGGCAATTCTGCAGAGAAAGGCATGGCCAGGGACAGTAGGTGTAAGCATTGTAGACAAAGAATTTTAGCCTTGAAATAAAATGCAGTTTCCAAGGTCAAAAAAAAGCTATTAGAAATTGAAAGAGGTTATAAGTGTGAATGCTTAAGAAAGAAGAGAATTTGCACAGGGCACTGGGCCCCTGGGTAAGCTCTTGTTCAGGGCTCCCACACGTAATTTGCCTGGGTACTGCAGTACCATCTCTGCCTGTGTGAAACAACAGGAATTGCTTCCCTTCCACCCCTGCACAGGCTGCAGCAGTAGGACACCAAATTCATACCTGCTCCCGTGTTCTCACCACTCATCCCATAGGCAGGAGCTATCACGTCCCACTGCCCAAGTCCTCATCCTGCACCTGCCTGCTTCCCAACTCTGCAGCACCAACCCATGAGCCCGGTCCAGCGAGCCAGTGTGTGCAACCAGCTGGCTCAGTGGTACTTTAACTGCCAGCTGAGTTCAGGGTATATCATGGTATCCAGAAAGTCGGTTATTGCAGCCTGTCTTGGGCAGCATCTTACCTGGCACATCAGCTTTATGTCTGCTCACGTGTAGAGGTAATACAGTTGTAAATCACCTTCACTTTTAAGTTTACAGTTATGTGCACCAAAGTTGGAAAATCTCTGTTTTCCTAGTTGTATATCCCTCATTTCTTTAGTCATGTAGCCGATCCCTAAAGCACGCAGAAAACCTTTCTTGGCTGGTAGAAAAAAAAGAGTCTATATGCTAATCAACTCCAAGGTGTTTAACTGTAAAATTGTTTGCTTTCCAACAGGATCATAGTCACCTCGGCAATGGTGGAGTTGGTGCTAATGAGAAAAAAAGACCTGGGAGAAATGTGGGAAATATTCCCTTTAGTGGTAAACAACATTTGTGGATTCCTTTTTTTTTTTTTTGGTAGCATAGTGGCAACATGTGCCTGAAGGAAGAGTTTTAACCTCATACTTTCATTGCGCTGCAAAGCACACTCCAAATATACACTTACATTATCCTAAGTGCTCTAAGTGTATAGTATGTTTTGTACTGTGTAATTTTGCAGCATTTTGATACCCAGCTTTTTATTACAGTTTTTAGTCATCTTCAAGGATGAAAGAGCTCCTCATTACTCCCAAAAGACAGCCTGGGAACCTGGTAGCACTTTTCTGTTACATTCATTATGTCTGAAGAACCAGACAAAGTGTCTTTCATTGGCACATGCAGCCAGCTCTGCAACGCAAAACACTTACACTAACACTGCGGTCTGGCATGGAAAGCCGTTGCTGTATGGTAAATTAATAAGGGACAGTATAGCCTCCATCCATACTATTACAAATATCTCATAATTAAAATCAGGGTGAGCATAGCTAAATCGCCTATAACAAACAGACTCTGGCCCATGCTAATTCCTCAGATGCAGCTAGGGATTATTTAGCAGACCATTAGCTGGCCTGAGTAAAAGTTATACCAGAGACCATCCTAATAATTTTACCATAGAGAAAACCATACCTCAGTACGTACTGTGAATATTTCCTAATGTGGTTAATTTACTAATATTGAAGGAGAAAAAGGGTCTTCAGTAGTGAACTGGCTAAAAAAAAAGACACACAAGGCCTTGCTACTCATCTTTTCTATTTATATTGTTATTCATAATCTGTAAGGCAGAAGTATCTCAAATACTTGCACTGTGTCATGTAATACACTGAGTAACTTGCGCAGGTGTTCCTGATGGCCAGGAACAAATTGAGCTTTCCAGAGCAGTGTAAGGAGGATATGTTTAACCCATTTACCTCATATTCCCATTCATAAATAAGGACAAACTATATGACAGGACCACTAGCAGGTCTGGGAACACCTTTGAAGGACCATGAATATGAAATCACTCAACGCTGGCAGAGGAGAAATGTGGGTATTAACTTTGTATAAAGTTCTTTGTCTATATCCTTTAAAACAAAATAATGTTATAGTACCAAGTAGCTTTTCTTAGTATATGTAAAGCTAGTCCTAATGCTCATATTATTTTCCATCTGAAGCACAGAGAAGTTGTTTAGATGTTCAACTTTTTAGTTACTGTCTAACTTGGTTAGCATCTAAGTACCTGGATTTGCTTCAATAAAATGTCATCTCATTTACATGCCTGGGCAACAGTGCAAGTATCCATCAGCATGACACAGTGTGATTGGGAGTGTAACAGCCTGCGACTGTGAGGCAATGCCTGTTCTTAGGGGTTATATCTTCATAAGTCTGTCCATGATGAATGAACTACTGGCCACTGCCAGAGAACTGTGAGAGCCTAGATATGAGAAGTCAAGGTCTACTTTTTCCAGAGAATTGTCTATCAATGCTCTGGATGTATGCTCTGTTTTGAATTAGCTGCCATCTTTTGAGCAAAGCGAAACAGCTGAGTGATCGACCAAAAAGGGGTCACTTTGCACAAGGTTAGCAGTGACTCTGCTAGTGTTAAGTATCACACTGTGATATCAACATTAGCTAAATATGAGCAAAGATATGATGGCCTAGCATTTCTTGGGTGATAGGAAGTACCTTCACTGTCAGAGACATAAAAAGGACAGGTCAGGAAAAGGCAGATGCAGACATGTTGGAATGAGGTAGAAGATGGCACTGAGAGCAGATGCATCTTTTAAGGGGAGATCATACCAAATGTGGCAACAGCAGTGGGCAGAAAAAGGCATAACTCCCCTGGAGTTCTGCCTGTGCTGGTAGCAGTAATTGTAAGGCGGGAGGAAGCTGCCAGCAGCTATGTTTGTTTTTTTGTGCAACAACGAGGCTGTGGTATATGTAATTAGCAAGCAGATGGCTAGAGCTCCATAGGGACTTAAGTTCGTGATGACTTTTGCACTCCACTGTTTATGCTGTAATATTCTTTTTAAAACAGTGCATGTACTGGGTCTGGGTAATGGCGCAGCAGATGCTTCATCTTGGTTCAGGGTAGCAGATGCTGTGAAGTTTCTCTTAGAGCCAGGAAGAAGGTGTTCATGAAACTCTAAGTGTGCCAGCATGTACAGCCTTGTATGATGAACTTATATTTAGGATCTTCTTTGACCCAAAGACACATTTGCTCATGGTTCATTTCTTGTCCTCCAGGACCCCTGGGACCTTCTCTGCATTGCTGCTCAAAGGATCAACCTGTACTGGTGCATGGCATCAATCCTCACCAGTGTAAGGCATTTCCCTTGAACTTCATGAGGTTCATCTCTGACCATCCTTCCGGTCTGCCAAGATCCCTCTGGTGTATCAGCTATTCCTCCCAGTTTCAAATCATCAGCGGACTTGCTGTACTCTGTCTCTTCATCCACCAACTATTGACCCCTTGGGTACACCACAGCACTTATTGGCCTCCAAGAGGCTTTACACCACTGGTCACAACTCTGAGCACTGTTATTGAGCCAGTTTTCAGGCCACCTCACTTGTCCACTTACCTAGCACATGCTTCATCCACTTGCCACTGCCTTGTTATAGGAGACAGTGTCAAAAGTCTTACTGAAGTCAAGGTAGACAGTATCCATGGCTCTCCCCTCATTTACCCAGCCAGTCATGCCATCATGCAAGACTGGTTGGTTAAGCATGATTTCTCCTTTGTGAAACCACGCTGACTATTCCTGATCACCTTATTCTTCACGTGCTGGGTAATGATTAGCTATACCAACAGGGAAGGTTTGATGTTTTAAAGAATGAGAAGAAGTAATACTTCCTGCCAGTTCTGCACATACTCATTAGGTAAAATTCTATAATTTGTAGCAGTGTAAAACTGCTTGGTGTAAATCAAAGCAAGTTACCTTCACTATGAAAGTCTAAGAAAGAAAAGTTCTGCAAAACTGAGCTTGTTGCAGCTTCTTGGGTGAGCTTTCAGGATAGGCCTCTATGGCAGGCAGGTAATAAGTATTTCATGGAACGGGAGTTTCGCAGATATTAAACAAGCAGTCTAAAGACTTTCCTGGTCTGCTTTTGACATCATCAAGTGAAATTCCCTCTTAGATGCACTAAAGCCGCATCTGAATGTTTAAACAAGGCTGCAAAGGAATAACAAAGTCAGAGCATCTTTAAGGAGAAAAGGAAGGCAGCCTCTTTTCTTTAGGTAGTTAAAACACAACCTATGCCATTTCTCAGTGAGGTGCAACACCACTTGTTCTGAGCTCATGGAGAGCAACAAAGGCAGAATATGACTTAATTAATATAAGAGAAAAAGTTCCCTTTTAGAGGAGAAAATTGGAAGTTTAAAGCTAGCAGAAATGTGTGTAAAAGAGAATAAGAACAAATGAATCCTAATCAGTAGGACTTCTCCTTGTTTATTGAGCTGAGTGTTGTAGGATACAATTTAACTCTGTAGTTCCAAGCATGAAAGTAAAACAAAGCATTTAAAATAGTTAATAGTATTTAGTGCAAACCAATTATTTCTGTTGTTATGAGAAATACAATCACTGCCAGATGTAAGTGTGAAAGGCCAATATGTCATTGCAATATGCAATTTAAGCTGCATGCGAACAAGACCTTCCTCACAGCTCCCCATCTCTCATCACAAAGACACTGGACAATGAGCAGAAGAATTGCTCTGAGACAGGACTACAGGTCAAGATTATACCTTCACTAGCAAACACCCTTCCTGATGGGATACAAAAGTCTGCTTCTCAGTATTTGTTGACTTACTTTCCCAAGGCAATCTGACACAACTCCAGCATAAGGCCATGAAGTGCTGCCATCCACAGCAGCCTCTTGACTCCAGGAGCTCTGATGGGGGTGCTCAGCTCCGAGGGCTCAGGTACATGCTAAGGCACAGAGCGACTACCTAAAGAACATGCAACTCCATAGCTGTCTGCTGCCTTGGCTCTCCTCGAAGGTAAAGCGCCAAACTGTGAGCTGAGATGTTGGAAGGAGGATTTCCTACTTGTGGACCCAGTGCTCCAAACATTTAAACAACGGAGCCATCCTCCCTCCGCCACTGGGGAGCACATCCTCAAAAGAAATGGCAGCTGCCACTCCATTCCACAGAGGCACCGCTCTGACTGCATTCTAAAAACGCACTGCAGCACATAGCCTTTCCCTGGACAAAGTATTCTTCCACTTTCTTCCTCATTTGTTTACCTTTTTGTTTGTGCTCTATCTACATTAGCAACATTTCAGGGGTGTACAACAGTGGTAATGGGTGTAAGTTGAAACATAGGAAGTTTAATCTCCATATGAGGAAGAACTTCTTTCCTGTGAGGGTGACAGAGCCCTGGCACAGGCTGCCCAGAGAGGCTGTGGAGTCTCCTTCTCTGGAGATCTTCCAAACCCGCCTGGATGCCGCCCTGTGCCATGTGCTCTAGGTGACCCTGCTGGAGCAGGGGGGTTGGACTAGATGATCTCTAGAGGTCCCTTCCAACCTCAACCATCCTGTGATTCTGTGATTTCAAATATAAAGGACATAAGATTATATTGGACATGTAAAATATAAAGGGACTTTAAAGATTTACAATCCTCAGATTTGGTAACAGACAAAAAGTCTTCCCTTTGGTGTTTTTTTTTCAATCATTTAATTGCCTAGCTTTCACTTTGGGTACCGATGCACTTTTGTGATACTAGCATATTTCTCGACTCAAAGTCTGAGAGATGAGGCAACTTTGAAAAAAATGTTTGCTACTTATATACTGTCTTTGATCACCTTATACTGGCAGTACCTAAGAAAAAAGGTTCAGCTCCATTACC
This sequence comes from Tinamus guttatus, assembly GCF_059628265.1. Taxonomy (NCBI): domain Eukaryota; kingdom Metazoa; phylum Chordata; class Aves; order Tinamiformes; family Tinamidae; genus Tinamus; species Tinamus guttatus. The sequence continues at coordinate 1,877,827 of NW_028288917.1, forward strand.
ACTAACTTTTCTTTTACATTTAAACTCAGGATTTCTTGTTTATTCAGAATATATATTCTCTTCTAATTGAAAAACTTTTATTTCCTGTAGGAAGAATTTCTTTCTACAATAAGCAATCCCTATAAGTTAAGGATTCCACTGTTAACAAAATTGGTATCACATGTTGGGAAATATAGCTGTTTTCTTCTTAGAGGCTAGATAGAGACTAGAAGACCTGGAAAGAAAAAAAGTATGTTTTATCAACATGTCTGAAGCTGTTTTTCTTCTAAAATTCTGCTTAGCACAGCTGATAAGGAGCCTAATGCTTTGTATAATTCCAATATGTTTGTTTGCATGTGGATGGTCCCTACCTTTTTCCCCTGTTACTAAAGCCAAGGAACAAATACATAAGAAATTTCAAGTTGCAAATCTGAATTCTGCCCATCTTTGATGGGCATTTTGCTGTTAGGTTCAGGATTTCACCACTGGTTTATTAGTGCTGGATAAATTGCATACTGAGGTCCCAATGTGTGTCAGTAAATCTCATCTGGCTGCCCTGAAACCACGAGAAGCATGAATACTTCTAATGCCTCACTCCAGGTTATACACAAGAGCCAAACCCTGTCAGTTTTGTCCTGTTCAAGACTGATAGAACTTGTTTATACAGCTTTCCTTCGTGCCTTGATTTCCAGAGCCAAAACTCTACGCAGTGGCGGGAGGAAGCTGCAGTAACCAGGATCCATCTCTGATTATGTGGAGAAGAATTGCAAGGCGTATCTTGGATCACACCTAGACTTAGTCATAGAAACAAGGTCAAGGCTTAGTGACATTAAATGAAAGGTGAAATATTAATAAATACTTTACTGTTCCAGTTACAAAACTTTCATTCCAAAAAGACTGAAAAACACCAAATCTCCAATGATTAAAACCTTAAAGAGCTGGTAGCACATCCCTTATATTTATTTTATAAATCAGGGAAAAAAAACACACCAATGACCAATAAATTATTTATTCAAAAACATATATACAAAATAACACTTTTGGAGATAAACACTTCTACATTTTTAAAGTGCATCTCTTCATTGCTACAATATTTGGTTTACTAATTTACACTGTACATTCATAATTTATAAAAAAAACAATTGGGGGAAATTTTTGCAGTTGGATGTTGATAACAGTGACAGGGAACACATATGTCATAGAAATCACTTCTGAAGTGTGTACATGTGCAAAGTATTCATATTCAGATGTAAAGACACCACAGTGACAATAGCAAGAGTATCACTAGAAAGTGGAATTACAGTGTACTGTACTATAATAGGTTCTCTTCTTAGAAAAGGTTATTTAAAAGTGCAAAATATATACACTCTGCCTTTGCATTCCTTCCTAGCTTCATCTTGATACTTATTAAATCCCTTTTTGAATTCCTGAACTGATAAAATCGCAGCAATTTTACACTGTGTACTACAATCATGCAGATGTTGCAAAGCTGCATTTCAAAAAAGGAGCTATGTACACAAAATATAACGCTTTTTTTTCATTTACCAACCAAAATACACAAAATGTTGCAAAATATATCATGAATACTGTTTTAGATAAGAAACATTATGAGTGTGAAAAATTCTGTCAATTTTTCTTTGTCAATCAAGTAAAAGATTGCCTACATGTAATTTCTTGGACATCAACTAAGATGATAATATTTAATGCCTCATTCTGTTGAACATTATTTTGGCTCTCAGTACAACCTTTTGCTATACTTGAAATAAATCTGCAAGATATAAAAAAAAAAAAAGAGTAAAAACAAAAAACCTATAATTGCCACATAACCAATAACAACAACATTCAAGCAGGCCGGAGGCAATCGTAGAGAATTTTAATAGCTATTAGGTTTGTATATATTATGACTTCTTGAACATTTAAATGTACTTATAGGAGAGACATATACAAACAGTTGTGAGCTAGTGGGAAGAAAAGACAAAAGATATAAGATATGATTATTGGTTACTGTAGACTACACCAAATAAAATGTTGGCAGTACTTCTTCTTAAAAAATAATCTCTGGGTTTATGTTCTGTAAACCTTTAACATTGAAAATCTTGTGCTAATTATTTGATGTAGCTTATGAGTATTTCTTTTTTTACTGTGCCAGAGACTTCAATATATTTGAACCTTTCAAAGCTATGAAAAAAAAGGGTAATCTTTCTCTTTCAACAGAAAAAGATTTACAGGATGGAAATGATAATGAATGAGAGTTAAAGGAGCAAACTTGAGCATAAATATAAACTACTTATGATTTCATTTTAAAAGTCGCCAATTCTTAGGGAAACCTATCAGCTTTCAAGGATATCAGTCTGGAACCGACTTAAAACATTTTTTCCAAAGTGTCAACTGGTTATTGCTATATCCTTTTCTATTTTAACTGACCAAAAAAAAAAAAAAAAAAAAAAAAAGGACATTAAAGAGAATATGTGAAATACGCAGAATGAACAGTAGTATAAAGCAGTCTGCTTTTTTTGTTGTTATGCTTTGTTGTGGGTTGCTGACCAAATGTGAGAAAATTCTAGGTGTAGAGTCCCTACAGACCGTTGACAGTCACGTACAGGAGAAAAGCACTAGTTTCATGAATAACCTCCAAATTCCAGTTCCATAATGTCCTTTTGCAATTTTTCACCCACGAAGTGGAAATTGCTTTTTACTTTGCAAACAAGACTGCATGACTGGGGGCACTGGGAGGTGATGGCTGCCTATTTCAGACTAATCATTTTGGGAGGGAAATTCCCATAACTGGAATGAGTGGCTCTATGGTGTTTGTCATCCACAGAGGTTAAATTTACTGCAGTATTTGTCATAGAAAATCCTGGAAATGTTGATATAAAAGTACATACAGTGGTACTATTAATACAACTTTTCAGGGAGCAATATATAACAATTTTTCTCACATACAGAGAAATCAGTTAACTATCCCTGGTCTTTGCTTACCACTTTTTAAGAGGAAGAATATCTTATCTTTATTTCACTATTAAGTGAAACCTGAACACAGTAAGAATTTTAAACCTTCTTAATTTTAAAATCCCAGTGATTTATGGCATGTTATTTTGACCAAGTTCTACTATAAGTCACGTTCCTGCTGAAATAGCACTAGTTCTGAACTAATAAATTGTGAAAGGTCCTAAAATATTTGAATTTAAATAAAAACAACAAACATCACATAGTATTTCATACATTTTCTTGAATCTCCAAGTGGACTTTAAGTGAAATACAGATTTGAACATCTAATATTCTAAATCATTATTTCTTTTTAATACTCCTATTTTCTATAAGCAATAGTCAATACTTTTACTGTAATAAGGACAATACAGTAAACCTAAATAATTAATCTTTTATATACACTAGATGTCGTCAGGCCAAAGCAAAATTTTGGAACACCTGACGTTTTGTATGTCACTGCAGTGACCTGTCATAAAGCTCCATTTGGATATAAATTTCTATTATCTCCGGTCTTTAAGAGATTTAAGTAACACAAAATATGTGCTGGAAATAAGAAATTCTGAATAAAATATTTAAAAGAACATATCATTTGCTTTCCATCAGGAATGAGTAGAGGCACTGAACTAGATATGAAAGGAAAAAAAAAGACCATGGATATAGCTGTACAAATACAGTCAATAGCAGAACGATGACCAGTGAACAGCCTGCTGCTCTCCAGGACCATGTGAGTGCAAAAGAATGAGACAAGAAAGGTTTATCTGGTGACCAGCAGTAATCTCAGCTCCTGGAGAACAGAATTTCATCCTGCAAGGGAAAGCTAATAATGTCTCTCAAAATGGATGGACAACATTATCATCAGAGGGAGCAAGATAATGAGGTAGGCAACCACATGCTTCAAGAAGAAATACATAAAGTGTTTGCATTTGCAAAGTGGCTCACTGGGACAAAAACAAAAAGATATCACCCTCTCCCTTAGGTCCACTCTTTTATAGCACTGTTTCTCCTCATGCTATGTGATGTACTGTTATGTAATTCTATCTTCACAGAATCATAGAATGGTTAAGGTTGGAAGGGACCTCTAGAGATCATCTAGTCCAAACCCCCTGCATAAGCAGAGACACCCAGAGCACGTGGCACAGGGTTGCACCCAGGTGGGTTTGGAAGATCTCCAGAGAAGTGGACTCCACAATCTCTCTGGGCAGCCTGTGTCAGAGCTCTGTCACCCTCAGAAGTTCTTCCTCACATGGAAATGGAACTTCCTGTGTTTCAACTTGCACCCATTACCCCTTGTCCTGTCACTGGCCACCACTGAGAAGAGTTTGGCCCCATCCTCCCTACATTCACCCCTCAGGTACTTGAACATGTTGATCAGATCTCTCAGTCTTCTCTTCTCTAGGCTAAACAGGTCCAGCTCGCTTAGTCTGATACAATAGATGCTCCAGTCCCTTAATCATCTTTGTGGCTCTATGCTCCACTCTGTCTAGAAGCTCCATGTCCTTCTTGTACTGGGGAGCCCAGACCTGCACCCAGTGCTCCAGGTGCGGCCTCATCAGAGCTGAGTAGAGGGGCAGGATCACCTCCCTTGACCTGCTGGCAACACTCCTCCTGATGCAGGCCAGGATCCCATTGACCTTCTTGGCCACAAGGGCACATTGCTGTCTCATGGCTAACTTCTTGTCAGCCAGGATTCCCAAATCCCTCTCCATGGAGCAATCTTTCTACTCTTCACCTTTTTTTTAACTATACACTCTGTCTACCCTGGCTTCTCAGTACACCCGCAGCACACTCCAAGCATCACTAATTTTGGTGTAGTTTTCATTTTATTTTTCTTCTGTTCTCATCTCATATTATTCCCTACAGAGTCCTTGGTTTTTGGTTTAAACATAATTTTATTCTTCTTGAAGTCATATGTAAAATTACTTGTAGGGATCAGTGGTCTAAATGACTGTGTGAGGTGCAGGTGATGTGGTCTGCTACTTTGCTACCAACATTGCATATCACTATGGCAGAAGACAAGTCATTCATCAGAAATAAAAGTTACCTAATGCATAAGATTAGAGGTATTTATCTTTGCTTTCAAAGTAAGTGCTTTTTGATCTACAGACAAAGTGTCAGGTGAATGCAGCTGTTCACTTTACAAGATAGCTTTACTTCAGTAACTTTTGTCCTTCTGAGTTTGATCACATGTGGTATAAGGAATATTGCTTTAATATTAAAAAAAAAGAGTTTTGCACATAAATACCAATTGTTTGAAATAAAATGGCAAGCCATTCTAAATAAGTTTATATAAAAAAACACAAACAAGAGAAAATTGCACAGATCTTAGGATACGAATTAAACTAAAATACTTCATTCCATAACTCTTCCTTGTGAACCATTTTCAAAGTAAAGAAAACACTAGTGAGTACGGAGATCATGATGGTGATAAACAAGCTAAGGAAGCACAGTTGAGGCAGAGGATAGTTATGGAACCCAAATGATAAGAGGAAGAGGAGAATATCTTTCATTTTCAGCACTTCCTGAGACTTAAATAGCTTTTGGCCTGACATGTGCTGCTGGGTATTTTTCCAAGCCTGGCTGCTCTCCTTCAAAGCACTTCCATTGGAGAAGCTGGACATATCCTTACAAGCTAGGGTCTGTTTTCTGGGATAATATACAACAACGATTAGGTGAGTCTTGTGCTCCTGTCAAGCATTTGCTGTAATACGACCACAGAATTTTTATCAAATGATTACCACTCTGATGTGGTTGGGCTCACTCCTCTCTCAAAGGAGTGATAAAATCAGGCACATGAGCATGGTTTTACCACAAAAACAGGAAGCTAGTAGGAAGATGGACAGGTTGAGGATTCCCATGTATTGTATCCCAGTGCCTCAACTCTCAGTTGTCCAGTCTTAGGTAGATTGATTGCAGCCTGAAAGGAATTGCTAAGTGCACAACAGTTGTCCTGGGATGCACCCAGATCTGTTTTGTTAATTCATCTCAGTAAGTAAAATTCCAAAGAGCTCTTGTAATTCACATTAGGATATCAGAAAAAAATAAGAACAGTGAGATTTGTGGAGGCAAATCAGTTCAAAAGAAGAAAAACAACTTTAAGACATCTCAAAAGAGTGAAATAAAAATTCAAAGTAAGATATGTTTTCCTATGAAGGTCCATTCCCCTTTTCCAACTGACAGATGTGAATCATACCTTTGGTTCAGGGAATTGCACGTCATTACTAACCTCCATTCCTTTCTCATCTCAGACTTCCTCTCCAGTAGATATGTAATATCTTAGTGATCAATTTACATGTTTATTGAATACGTTTGGGAATCAGATGCCATAGTCATAAACTGAACAAAGGGTGTATCCTGGCAATGTCTGTGGTTTACTTTAAGATATTTTCTATTTTCAGCAATACTTCTGCATGCTAGTAATCTTGTGCTACAGAAAGCTACTGAGTAAGTTACTGTGTCTTTTCCATTTCAAATGATTTGTTAATCAGATCATTTCCTGTTCAGCCCAAGCTCAAGCTTCCACTACTTACAGCTGTGCAGCCAGACAATTGAATTTGCCCTTTAAAAGCTATTACAGTGTCATCGAGTTTCCCTATTCCTCAGTGAATTTCAGCAGAATGGTATTTACTGAAGTGATTCATTTTATGACACAGAACAAGCGACCGAAGCACCTGCCTAACACATTTTATTGCTGGGTAGTGAAACAACTCTGCATGCGTGTAGAAGACTGGGGCTTAGGGCATGCTTACTTGCTAAAGCCTTGCTGATGTAAACAACCTGTAATCTTATTCAGCTAACAGAGACTTACTCAACTCAAAGTGTGAGTGTTTAGAGGGTGTAGAAATGAGTTAGGACTTAGGTTTCATTTTTAATTCAAGGAAAGGAAGCATAAACATAAAAACTCAAATAAAAATCTGAAACAAACTACATATAAGCAATGGTGACTCTTCCTCCTGACAAGGCAAAGTGGATGTGCAGGATGTAGGCTTCAAGGAGCAGAAGTTGTTATAACTGTGGATATGTTCACAAGGGAGTAAGGGATGATTTTAAAAATGGAATATTAACAAATGATGTGATTGAACAGTCAGATGATCTGAATGACCTCTGACATTTGAAAACATTAGAGATTACAGTTTAAAGATTGACTTTCCTCCTCTGAAACAGGAAAGAAATACTTTGCAGTGAGTGTAAAACAAGTGACTTAGCTTGATATAAAGAAATCTCATCTTGAGGAAACCAACAAAAGAAAAAAAAATAGCATATAATATATTTGTAAAGTGCATTTATTTCCTTATACTTCTTTTACTCAAGATACTTTGGCTCATTCCTGTCACACTAAGAATATTTTGCACAAATTTCTTATATGCTTAATTTTAACTGACCACCGAAGCACACATATGGTGGGGCTAATCTATTTGACCCAAGAAGTCAAAGGATAGGTTTACAGGTAAATAAACATAAGCAACCAAGTTATTACATCTTAATAACTTCCACTCATCAGCCGAGGCACTGCAATCATCTGTAGGCATATTCCCAGCACATAGAAAATATTAAATAAAACATGTTCAGTAAACAATCGCAAAGGACTAAGAATTCAAAGTGAATGTCCAAGTAGATAATTGTATATTTATCAATTTTAATTATTAGGTCAGTTTAGAGGAACCTAAATAATCACTTGTATGTCTTAATGGAAGATCTGAGATCTCTTTCCCACTGCAAAATCTGTTCATTGCTGGGGGACCATAATGTCATTATGGATTGCCATTATGGACTATTATAATTGCTACTTCCCAAACTGCCTCTGAGTGAACCACTGAGATCTTTTAACAGACTGTGATCTGGTCTCATCTGTTGACATTAAAAAAAGTCCACAGAACTACAGTTTTGTCCTAACAAATTACAGTTCCCTGCTATATACCAATTTTGTGGATATGTTAAACATATTTCCTTGTTAGTTGAAGGTTCCTCTTTGTTAGGACATCCTATACGCAGTCTGCAAACAGATTAGAAACAGCACATTAGTAAATGGATTTGGGTTATGCTGTGAGACGTTGCAGTTCTGTTTTATAAAATGTTGACTATGGAGATTTAAAATGAATGTGACAAGAGGTCTGTCTACACAAGTGTTGCATTTCTTGAGGAGCGGTGTAAGTTTGGAAAATAATAGAAACATTTCTTATGTGAGAAAGAGAATTTTATTCTACTTCTATTCTTTAGAAGAGTTACCTAAAAGTGACCTACTAGTTGGTAGCAGGTTCTAGGATATAAGTAATAAAAATGCATATAGGCAGGAGTTATGTTTTTTTGTTTGTTTGATTGTTTTCCTGCTCAGAGATGCTGAATAAAAGTATGTTGGTTTCATTGGTCCAGAGAAACTAATACATTTTCATATAAAGTCATAATCTGCTCTTTCCTATCCTAAACAATAGAGTGAAATCTGAACAAAAAATAATTAGGACTAAATATGAAACAGCAGACCATCCATGGCTTCTAACAGTCCTGTCAGAAGTGTTCAGTAAATCATGTCATCCTTTTGTGAAGTCAAGACCATTATTAAATGCTGCAAAGATAATCATTAACCGTGGTGAGGATCTTTATCTGTGTACTGGTCATGTCTCCCATAATTCTTCCTAATTATTTGATACTGATCATTCCTGATTATGTGAAACTGGATCATACACCAATATAGTAGTTCTTATGCTCATATGGTAACTCTTATGTTGTTATTATCCAAACTATATATAAGTTATAATATAATGAAAAAACATGTTAAATATTGAGATGTTCTCTTTTTAATGCTAGGAAATATTCCTAATATTTGCAATATTTAATGAAATATCCCTTCACTTGGTTTGAGTTCAAACTAATTAAAGAATATCTGCACACACTTCTGGTAACTTCTGGAGTTTGAGATGGCAAAAAAAACAATGAACACACACCTATTCAACACAAATACTTGTGTTTCTTTCATAGTTTTGAATTCCTAACATTTGAATTTGGAGGTGATGCTTTCATGCTACAGAGACATAATTATTTCAATTTATAATCTGGAATATAATATAATCTGGAAAATGTTGGGTTTGCTTTTTGATTGATTTTTGTTGTTAAAAAAAGGGAATGCAAAAATGAAGAAGAGGATGGACAACATCATTAAAATATTCCAGGTCTTACTTTGTAATATTGTAGCCATTGTAGAGGGCAAAAATAGAGTCAGCAAAATTAAATAAAGGGAAACAAAAGTATCATCAATAAAGCAATTTTTTGGAGAACAACTACTTTTTTTTTTCAGGTAGGGTTTTCAAAAAAGGAATGACTGTATAACTATAAAAAAACAAGGACTACTTTTTTTTTTTGGAAAGAATTGTGACAAATGAACACATCATACAATATTTTCAGAAGAGTATGCAGAAAAGATGTGAAGTGATATGATAAACCAAAGTATAGCACACATAAATATGCACAGACAAAACTGAAGCAATTATTCAATTAGCAAGCATAGGGACAAGTGGAACCCACCATTACTGGAAAAAGAGTTTAGCATATACTTTCAGTCAGCATACTTTTACATCAAAGTTGGGAAAGTTTCTACAGCTGTGGATGGCAGAAAAAATTCTTGTTAAAAAGAACAAGGAAAATTAAAAGGAAGATAACACTAATACCCTGCCTATTTGAATCGTTAGGAAAAAAATAGTCAGATGTAGACTGCTTCCTCACTAGTGAAATGCTTCCTCTAAAGGCAAGGAAGCTTAATAGTTTGAGAGCAAAGAATCACTTGATGATGGATGGCAAAACTATTCAGACAGAGAAAGAAAAACAAAACCTGCATGCCTCTTAGATAGATTAAGCAAAATCATAAGAAAACATGCCATATAAATGGATTTACTACTAATGAAAAGTCATCTATTGTTGGTGGAATATATATTAATTAGCATGGGTAAATGCATATTATACTGTTATGCTTACTGGAATACCAGACAAGAAAAGAGTACAGCGCAAGATTTTCCAATAAGAATATCTATACAAGAAAAAGCTCTTAATGATTAAAGCAGAGAAGTGTAGTTCACTACAGTGTCTCATATGAACATTCAAAAAATATAGTTTATGGGGTAATTTGCTAATTACAATTGCAGACCTTTCCCTAATGGAACAGACCTTTTCCCTAAACAATGTTTGGGAAAAGTACAAAGCGATTAAAAGGAAATACCTAAATAAATAAACACAAACTGAAGTAACAGAAATGGTCAATGCGGTAATATAAAATATTAGAAGCATCGAGCTTTATAAAAATTATTTCCTTAGGATGAAAAAGATTGTACTGAAAGAAAAGAATATTTAAGAGTACTTTGAGATCTTAGTAAAACTCTATAAAGTGCAAAACAAAGCAACAAGCAAACATAATTCAGTTATACAATATGTCACTAAGCACTTCAAATGTACAATAAATTCAAGGAGCTTAACAGCAGGCCTAGGAAGAAGTGCATTCTGTATAATTTTAAATGATAATGATCTCACAATTTGGTTCTATTGTAACATAAAATGTTCATTAAAAGACAGCATTTTTACTTTACAGTACAAAGTAAGAGTTCATAGTTTAAACTCTGTTTTGATACAAAGCAATGTGGAGAACAAATGAATTACAACTTTGATTATGAGTCTGTTTCCTTTTCCTTTCATTATGGTATCAATATGTCAGTGGTGGGGAGAAATAAATCATTAGTAATGTTAATAATGATGAAAAAACATCAGTGGCTGCAACAAAGACTTGCAGCCTAGAAATGTCCTTCAGTTTCAGTTCTGCAGCTGTTTTAGCACTACCAGGTTTCATATTTCTTATCTTTGTGTGCATTTCACAACTGCAATTCTAAGAAAGCACTAGCATGCCCTAAATACCAGCATATAATATGTGCCAGTAAGTGCTGGAGACTTTCAGGGTAACCACTATGATCTTAGTAACAGATAAAAAGGGAAAAATGCTATATTTGCTCCAAAATTTGTTCTTGGAAGTCCTGAATACAGCTAGAGTGGAAGACAAATGTGAATCACAGCACACATTTAGTATTTTTCCCCTTTTTTACCCATCTCTAAAAGAAATCTGACTAAATGCACGGGTTCAGTAAAGCATTTCCATTTATAAATGCAGAGAAAGTTTTATGCCTAAAGTCAATTAAATATTCATAGTAAATCAGCTGGAGAATATTTGTCCAGCTTCTGTGCAAAAAGAAAACAGTGAGCTGATTATGTACTCTGCTTATGGATGTTTTAGGGTATACTAAAGGGCAGTAATTTACCTCAGTTCTGAATGTTAATTGAACAAAATGCTTAAAGACACAATAAAATGTCTCTAATATTTATTTTATGAGTAGCTTCATGTTCCAAAAGTCAATGTATCCTCTGGGACATAGAACTGGTCTACAAATTAATGCTATTTCTACTGCCTCCTTCTAGAAATACTTTCTACTAAGCATCAGCTAGTAACTGATAGCTTGAAATACAGGCTGTTGACTTTTTTTTCTCTCTTCTGCAATTTTAAGGAAATGAAATACTGATTTACACCCCATTGGCTTCAGGATTTATTTTATTCCTTTAATCCTACAACTTTGCTCATGACTGCCAGTTTTTTATTGTATTAGTATGTAAATCTGACACTAATGCTATCTATAGGAAATTGAGGTTCATGTTGATGCATAAAAGCTATGTTATACCCTAGGAAAATCTAAGCTCTCGGTCAGTCAATGGAGAAAAATGCCTGTCTTTGCAGAAAGTGATTCAGTCCATTTGTCTTAGTTATCCATCTATATACTAGGATTAAATAAAACACTCTGAAACTGCCAGTCTCTTTCCTATGATTGCAGAGGTGAGACCAGTTGCTGAACACAGACTAGGCACCTAATTTCTAAATGAATCCATCAAGTATAAAGTATGATATTTCTATCATTTTTATATCAATATTGAAGATTTAGGGACATGAAATGAACTAGACAGCTTCCTAGCCTTGAAATATAACAGAAATAATGTTGTTCCAAGAATAATTTGTAGTATTTGGAAAGAAAAATAGAGTTCTTCTTACCTTTAATTTCCTTTCCCTGTTTGGTTGTCTGGCAGTCCTACAGGTAAATGACTATTCAGTCATGATCAATTAAGGGTGAACTCTAAGAGGGAAGAATGAAGTGCTCTCACAGCTGTAACAGCGCTAAAAATAATGTTAGATATATGAGAATTACATATCTTTTTGAATAAACATTCTTGTAAATCTGCTTTTTAGTGAAAAAAAAATCCTGGTTAAAAAATAATTTAAAAATATCACATTAACAGGATTCTCTCCTTTCCCACTCAAATGCCATAGAAGTTTTTGACTCTTGGAAATCTGAGCCATAAAGAAAGAGCAATGTTTTCACTAGAGATTATTACTGTAGTGTTTCATAAGAGTAGAAGGCTCCTGCCTTGTCTTCTGAGGCCCCAGTGAAGGTGAGACCTACTGCCACTCGCAGTTCTCCAAGCAGTGCGGATTTACACCATGTTTCTTCACTGAAAAGGGCGACTGATATACTGTGTGAGCTAAATCACCTAACGGGAAGACTACCTAGAGAGAAGACTACCTAAAGGGAAGACTAGAGGTACCTGCAGCTCCTATGAGGCACTATGCTAGCTTTTCCAAATAAAAAACACAGCTTTCAGTCAAAATAGTTTGATTTTGATTTCTTACTGAGAAGTCAGTATATTTCCTGTAGGAATAAATCCTCTTACAGACAATGTTAGCAGCTGTGCACCAAGGGAGTATTAGAAAAGAAAACCTTTTTTCCCCTCCTCTGGATTATTTTAAATTGTATTCGTTTCTGTCATTTTTCTGTCTAAGTATCATTTTAAGTCATTGGGAGTCTGTTAATCAACAGCAATGGATTTTGGCTGAAGTCCCTGGAATTTAATAATTTCAAACGTAATGAAAAGATTTTTCTTGTGGAGTTGTTCTAGTTGAACCAGATTAAGATGCATCTTCAATTTCATCTTGCATGCTACACAAATGCTCTTCATACATTTTAATAAATTTATTACAAGTTCTTTTACTTTATAGAAGATAATCTATTCTCTACATGCTTCAGCAAGGCAGAACCAAAACGTTTTTGAACCCTGTGTTAAAAAATTAGATACAGGATTATGTGATGCATTTTACATGATTTTCTTCGTAATAATTTCCCTCTTATCAGCCATAACACAATGAGTAGCAATTTGAAGTAACAGACCTACACTAAAAGAATGTCTCTATGCAGTGGCAAGAGTGATACATTTAGTCTGGATGACTGTAGGGGCTTCCCTGCTAAGCCCAAATTGCTCTGCACTGCTCTCACCATTCTCTGCCCCACTAGGGAAGCATGAAGAAGACATCCTGTGCTAAGGTCCATCCTCTCTGTCCGCAGAAGCATATCAGAGCACATAGGCTGACTACCTCAAAGTAAAATTAACCACAGGAGTTCACATTGACACAGAAAATACCTACGTTATCTGTTGCATTAGCATGTTGCCATATGTCTTTTTTGCCCAGGCAGGTCAGGGCCACCACGCTCAGTGAAGGGAAGGTCATGGTGATGGCTGTTCAAGCAGATCTCTGCATGCAGGTTCACTTCTCTCCTCCTGCAGAGGGAGGGATTCTTTCCTCTTAACATCATATGCTGTGTGTTGAGAAGCTTTTAACATGTTTACAGCACCAAAAAGTGCACTGCCATTAAACATACTCTACTTTGAACACTGACATGGAGAAGATACTCAGGTGGGGATGGGGTGTACCAAAATCCTGACAGTAGATGAATGTATGGAAATATGTTTAAAAAGGAATTCAGGCATTTCTAAATACTGTTTATAGCACTGAAAAGATCAGACTACACATTAAAAAAGGCTTTCCCTGTCTGAAGCTATGAATCTAGTCTAGATATAAAACATGACTTTAGATTTAGGATTGTAAAGTTAGGCAGAGTTTAGTCCTTCCAAAAAAAAAAAAAAAAAAAAGTCTTGTTTATGCCTCAGGCCTAGTGGCACAAGAGTACAAATTAGAAAGAATTACTCTTTTTCTTCTGAAAGAAAATTAAGTCAGACTTGCAGAATTTGAGCTTTGGATGGATCAGCACAGCTTCGATACTGTAATTCTGTGCTTTACAATTATAAGCAAAATACATTATACAGGTCATATACAATGGCTGAAGCAATAATCTGAAACTCTGTCTAAATTCATAAACTAAAATTGCCAGGGTCAGTTTTCTATCGCTGATGCCATCTGGCATGGTTTGGCCATATCTATGTTACTAAACTCTCTTATGTTTCAAACAGCATAGCACAACAAAATCATTTACAGATAATACACCTGAGATGGCTTTAGCTCATAAACTGCATTCAGGTATTTTTTCTGCAAATTCTGATTAGCAGAGACCATAGATGCCAGAAATTGTTCTAATAAATTAATAGCATGATTCGAGGCCAGTGCCCAAGCCTGTCATAGCACTGCTTAGTTTAAAGTCACTGATGGGTTTGCTCTCATTCAAATTGTTGGAACAATCATTTGCTCAAAGTCATTTTTGCAAGTGTAATTACTTTTAGTCTTTGAGCTTAAATTACCTTATAACATTCTTACAGAGACTGATTTACACAAATTAGAAGAAAACTACAGTCTTGAGAAAAAGGAAAAGAACTTAGCTCACCAAAATTTAGTAATTCCAGGAGAAATATCCAGTTGCTTTTGTAAAAAAAAAATACTTTGATTTATTCTCTTTGAGTATTCACAAAACTGTTCTAAGAGAAACAGTAACAAGGAAAACAGAGTTATGAGAATGGTAAGGGCTCAGTAGAACTATCAATATAATTTTGTATAAATATAACAGACTGAGAAAAATTTAAAAAGAGAAACTGAGAAATAATTTGCAAGAAAATGCATGTGCTATCAAATGTAATCAGCATGTTCCAAGGAAGAAGAAAGGGTGGGCACCAGAAAGAATAGTTACAATAAAGGATGAGAGATATCTTTATGGTTACAAGAAAATTAAGAATTTTTCTTTGCCAAAGATTTTATTTTTATGGCCCCCTAAAGTTATGGCTATTAAAATCTAGAGCAGTCTTAATCATAACTTTTATATGCAATTAGCTTCTTTTTGTCTTGTTCATTCTATTTGCATGAACTTTCTACATTTTTAATAATCTTCATCCTGAATAACTTTTCTGAATTTCTTCTAAATGAAGAAAGTTCTGAATTGCAGAACTTTTCTGTAGAAATGAAAGATAATTTAGAAAGCTAAGCTTACTTTCTGTTATGGTTTTATTCATAGTATTCAGAAAGACCCAATATGTTTTTACCATATAATATTTAAAACACTAGATCTAGAGGACAGAGCATGCAGTCTTGGTTCAGCAGTAACTGGTATTATTTTCTGCGGCCTTTCACTAATTTCATGTTATTATTAGCTTCATTTAGGGTATTACAGCAGTACAATGAAGTAGAGAAGGAATTCCATCACTTTTCCATAGCTTTGTTATCATTTATAACTGTTCATGCTAACAACTGAAAATTGATGGTAAGAAACCTATTCTGATTTTATTGCTATAATTTATGAATCTTATAAGCTCAGTGAATACAAAGAGCAGAAATGAGCATAAAAACATGTTCTGAAACATAATTAATGCTGTATTTTTGAAAAAAATTAGGTAGCTTAAAAATATAATTGCCTACAAATATATAACATTAATTTTATTTGCTGTTTAATTTAATGTTTATCACTTTTGTTAAATATAATTTTAACAGAACTTAATTCACCAACTATGTCTTCTTGCAAAACATTAGAACTGTAAACAGTTCTAATTAATTCCCACAGTTAAAATTAATTCCTCTACAAATACCAAACAGATATAGGCAATCCTATGGTAGGATCAAATAGCCTGGTTCCGAGATTTTACTTCTGCCTAAGTTTTAGGTGGACAGAAAAGAATCCTTTCAAGGTAAGTGCCGAAGGCCCTTTTGCAGTCTGCCAAGAGAACTATCTGTTTTAAGATCTCAAGAGGCAACCATCTCTGGCCAGCTATAAGCACCTAAATTACAATAACAGAAGCCTCAACCAAGAGCTTTTAAAGCCCTCCTTTCCTTAAGAAAGAGTCAAATTTAGGCTTTTGCTTTTGGACAGTTCATCTGATTCCTAGAGTCTGGAAAGCTGATGAGTGGAATCCACATACACTACAATGAAATATCCATATACACTCTTGTATGGTCTTGCATTTTGGTTGTTACCTCAAAGTTGCACTAGCGAATAAGTGTGACTTTTATCACAGAAATCTGGAACATTTGATATTGGGGGGATGATAGGGGACTACCCAGCAAAAACAAAATGCCTTTCTTTTATAATTTTTCAAAAGGAAACATTATCTGTGCATATAAGCACGCAATTTTAGAACGGAGTATTAGTATGTTGTTAGCAAGGAGAAACCTCACTTAGCTTGTGTATAAGCATACTGAGTCAAGATAAGAGTTATAGGGAAAAAATGGTAGATGGATGGGCCAGCAAAATCTTTGTGTCTAGTTATGTTTACCCAACACCTACAGCACCTCCCTCTAAACAAAACAATTATTAAAGAAGCTGTTCACAATCACCCATAGAGGATACTGTCAATTCAGTTTATGAATGAATGAATGAATGATCTGTGAAAGCTGTATCAATAAAAAGAAAAACTGATGTCAACTTTTCTAAAGGAGAATGCCTACTATTAGAGTCCTTAGGTTGTGATCCTACACACGGCCCAAAGCCTTTCAGCTGATATAACAAGACATTTTAATACACAATTAACAATATCTTGTGCATTTTTGGGATTACTTCATATGATTAGAATCAAGCGAATGCTTAAATGCTTTCCTCAAACAGAAATGGAGAACTTATGCTTTGCCAGAGATAATTCTCAGGCCTTAAAAAAATGGATAAAGGAACTATTTTTTTTTCAAATATAATAAAACAAAATAGATAAAATTCGCATTCTGATTTTTGTCAATATATACTGCGTGTCTCCAACTTTTCAAAATAGACTGAAGCTTCAAATTTTGGCCACAAACTTTGCAAATGGTGGTTGATATTTCATATGCAGCATATGGAGTATATATGACATGAGAACAGAAATGACACCACAATATTATCCAATAAATATTTGCTCTGAGCTTTAGATTAATTCAGAAGACAACAAACTGATTCAGTTTGTTAACTCATCAGATTCAACAGCAGTGAACAGTGTGAAAACCGTTGGCAATACAGATAACACACCTATACGCTTTTTATAAAATCACAAACTTGCAATATTGTGCATGAAATAGCTACTTTCTTTAAGAAAATAATTTATTTTCCATAATCACAACAAATAATCTGATTTCAGTTACTGTACATATATTTCCTTGCAATACTCTGGCTGTCCATAAAGACTGGATCCACAGCTGCGACTTTTGCTGCTATAAAGGAGTGAATACAGTGTAAAACTGCTGTCAGATCCTGAAATTCAAGTTCCTGAAAGAGGAGGAAAGAGAAAGAAAAGAAGAGAGAGAGAGAGAGAGAAAACAAAAAAAAAAAAAAAAAAGGAATTATATTCAAGGCTACACACAGAAAACTAAACACAGAAAAGAATGGCCAGCAAACAACAAGGGAATTTAAATGAAAATATATCTCTTTAAAGGAAAGTGCAAAATTAGAAAGTGTTATTTTTAAAAGACATATAACCTTACCTCTTTCAATAGAATGAATATGTCACTTTAGTTTTCATTCTTTGTGCTGCCTTATTGTCGGAAAATGAAAACACATTCAACATGCAAGAAAAAGACATTCAATGTATTTTAAAATATTTGAACGAGTAAATACATCTCAGGCACATGTGGTGCCAAGACATGGTCTGGAGGGGGTTAGGAGGATGCCTACTTTGGCAGCCTCTTAGGAGCCAAACAATCAAACTTGTAGGACAGATGCAAGTCAGAAGCCGAGGTAAAGAAGTCAAACTATGGTCAATGTACAGAAATAAAGGCTGGATGTGTAATTGACATGCCCTATATCAGCAAAAAAGGCAGATTTTTACTCTCAAATAGGTTTTGAACTTTCTTGACTTATACAACTTGCATTTAATCACTTGTGCACAAATTACAGATTTCTTTTCTCCCAATTTCCCCAACCACAAATAGGGTGACTTTCTGGCAGAAATACAGCAAATACAGTGTGAAAATGTGTTTAATGTACATAATATTATATGTGAGATCTGCATTGGTAAGTACATTGCACAGATATATGGGAGGGGTTTTTGTTTGAAGAGAAGATATTTGGTTTCAACAGGAAATTTAGTTAAAGGCATAGGTTACATAACAGTTTATCACACACAGTCTATCTGCTTTCTTTTAAGAAGAAACCAAAGAATTGGACCTTTGTTTTTTTCTATCATAATATTTTATGATCATCTTCAAAACAAAGAAGTTACCTCAAATGATATGTCTGGGATTCAAGATTACTATTCAGGAAAAGCTACTAATCACACTAATTTGGGATCAAAGGCTATGGATTTACCTGACAGAAGTAGTTTTGCTACTAATAATGAATGTCTTAAACTGTTAACTACTATTTATGACATTTTATTTTGTGATACTTTAGCTGCCTAGGTCATACTCAAGAAATCAGTGATTGAAATTACTGTAAAAAATCAGGAGAAGGAGAGTTACTCACATGAGTAATGACTTCAGGATCAGGCCAAGCTTGCTAAGACACGCTTTTGGGAAATGAAGATATCGATCCACAACAAATTCAGCCATAAAAAGTATAATGCATTTATATGGTACCTTTTATCTTTCAGGGAGCAGAAACCTGGAGTTACCACAGGTATTCTGAAATTGGAGCAGGATGATAGAGGTCGTCTTTATGTACTATAACCTACAACCTTTTTTAACTACCACAAGTAAACTGAAACTGCTTTTCATCTTGTGCAGATTTACAGTGTTCCCCCAAAGATATTTGGCACTTGAGAGATTTACTTTTCCATCATGAGATTTTTTTTCCAATGTCTATTACTATTATATTTTCAATTCTCTTGTGATTAAGCACTCCCAGAGATAAATATCTTTTTGTTTCTTTCCAATGGCTTTATTTTATTGACTTTTTTCTTTGAGATGCTTAGCTTGATTCCCTCAGAAGCTAAAATAATGAGACAGGTGTCCTTGTAAACATACTGATACTTGAACATACTGTGCCGTAAATAACAGCTATCTTTTTATGCTATAGTGACAGATACCTATATTATTTTTAACAAGTATTTTACATATCTCTGTTGTATGATACATTTTTACTGCCTCCTGTGACAGTAAAGTATTATCAAAATGCTGGGTATACACCCCCAAGGACAGTACACAACTATCTCAGGTGTTGATACACAATAAATAATACTGTGATTTCATTACTGGAAATCAACTTCTGAATAAGATTGGCAAGCCAGGATAACTTTGTTCAAGGAAAATCTGCAAATTAGATTAGCCCTGTTTCTTTGCTTCTGCTTGGCAGAATCCTCAGGGTAAACTAAATATACTTTGTATTGAAAAAGGTGTACCTGGCTCAGTAGAAATCAAAAATCTATTTGGATTTGTTAAAAAGGCACAGTTGGCAAACAGTGATACTGGACAAAATATTTCAATTTAAATATAGGACAAACTCTGCTAAGAGTTTTCACATGAAAGAAGTGCTCACCAAGAGGCTGAATAAAAAGAACTGATCGGGAATTATAAATGATTTTAAAAGAATCTGTTAAATTCTTCTTGATTAAAATTATCACAAAGATAGGAGATCACTACTGATTTTTGTGTACCAATATAATAGGAGAATTAAAATTGTAGATACTTATTCTGCCGCCCATAATGCAGAAAAAAAAAATGTATTTGCCATTTTGAGAAATAGTCAGGAATCCTGATGGGGTTGTGAAAAGAGTAAAAAGTACTTGATCAGGCACAAGTGGAAAATAAAATAAAAATGGGGAAGAAGGGGAATGTAACTTATTAGATTTAGCATTTGAGGGCTCTACTTCATGCTGAAGATGAGACTCTACTGATTTTTTTTCAATCGAGCACAGGTTCTTTACAACCTCAGGCACATGTAGTTTATTGTCTCAGTGATTTTATTCCCACTAAGCACATTTATTATCCTCAGACAAATGTAATTTCTCATTATTGTCTACTTTCTCCAACATAAGGTGGTAGTAAACAATATTACTATGCAGTAAGAGCAATAGAATAGCATTGAGAAGGTTCCCAAGATATGCTCTTCCTGAAGTGTACCAGGCATTACAAGTGCCTTTATCTCCTGTGAAACACCCAGGAAAGCTAGAGGGAAAGGCCTGCTCAGATATTGTAGCCTGAGGACAGAGAAAGTTTCCGCAACCAGCTGTCCTCCTTCTGGTTGCTTGCTGAATGCAGACAGAAGCCTCAGCGAACACTGCTTTCAGTCACAAATACTGCACAGCACATTTACGTAGAGAGTTTTAGATGCATGTAATAATCAATCCTTCTGGCTCATCATCCACATTTTAATCACATTTTAATTCTTTACAGAATTTGGGAACCTAAACATTTCTCAACAAAATAGCTTGGAGACTTTGCTAACAGAAGTGAAGCAACTCTCTATTCCTTTCGATAGTTGTTCTCTGAAACAATTGCTAACCAGTTTTCCTACAACTTTCCAAAAAAAAAAAAAAAAAAGAAAAAAGCTGAATTCAGGCGTTATGCAGAGATATTTTTCAAGCTATTGCTTTAACTATTAAAGTAATAAATAATTGAAAATAACTTATAATGGGATATAATGTGCCCTTACTATATTTCATTTCTGTGTTTGCCTTCTGCATAGTGGATGAACATCTTAGTCTTTATAATTACCACAATAAAAATCATGTATTCTTCTATCTGAAAGCAGTGAGCTCAGGGGAATGGATTACAGAAATGTGACAAAAAATTAAGTAAACTTATATGAGATGTTCAGATCTGATTGAGGTCTTGGGAGACTGAGTAATATTCAGCTTTTGTGGCTTTTGCTGCTTTTGAAAGCAAAGCTCTGCTTTCAGGGTATGTAAAACATTCCATGGATTTGCAATGTAATTCAAGCTGCTTTCCGACTATCAGCATCCATAGTCAGCCAGGGCAAGTATCATACAGTATCATATTCAGCAAGATGTTGCTATGTGTGTATATTTTATTGTTAAAAAAAAAAAAGTTTCTAAACCCTTAGCATGATTTAAATGCTGCACTGAACATGCTCCTGCATTATCAAAATGTGAACATCCTTGTATCCTCTAGAATGTGCTGCAAAACTATCAAGACTCCTGAGAACGGTGGGTGGATATTCCAGCTTTATTCAAATAAGACAGAATTGCAAGAATCAAGAAGTATGTCTTGATGAGACTGCAGCCTGCTTTGTTAAAAAAGGAAAAGGGGTGGTGGGAGAGAAAGGAAAAAGGTGACAGAGGTAATGGAAATAGAAGAGAAAAAGGAGAGAGAGAGAGAGAGAGAGAGGAGAAAGGGAAGGAAGAAAGTAAGACAGAAACAGAGAGAAAGACTGGTTCTTTCTCCAGTTTTACTTATTTTCCTGTCATGCTGCACCTCCATTTCTGTGGTAAGCTTGCTGCTGTTCCTATGAATTGCAGAAACATGAAAAAGATAAGAAAGTATACAAAATCCCTTATTTAGAATAGAATATATCCACTGTAGAGGTTCTCATTCTGAAATGTGTTAGTGGCTATGAATCCCTATGAACTTAATGGAAATTACAGACTGGCACTTCCAAGATTATAAAATAGTGGCAAATATAAAACACTTCTACACTCCAATAAAAAATAAACTAGAACTAGAGGTAATGGCCACAAACTGAAGCACCAAAAGTTCCACAGGAACTTAAGGAAAAATTTCTTAACAGTGAGGGTGACAGAGCACTGGAACAGGCTGCCCGGAGAGGCTGTGGAGTCTCCTTCTCTGGAGATCTTCAAAACCCGCTTGGACGCAGTCCTGTGCCATGTGCTCTAGGTGACCCTGCGTGTGCAGGGGGGTTGGACCAGATGATCTCTAGAGGTCTCTTCCAACCTTAAGCATTCTATGATTCTATGATAATAGGAGCATAAATTGATATTCCTGATGAGTCGAATGTGCTACTTTTAACATTCCTGTCTAGTTAAAAAGGAAGAAAATAATGTAAGATTAAAGACAGATGTAAAACTCTCAATCTTCTACTTTTGCATGCTTGTTAGTCATCATATTAAAAATAATAGAATAAAAAAAAAGAAGAAAATTCTTGAGAGCTTATAGCAAAGTGCACACTTAGATAATGAGCAATATTGGGCATTAAGTTGCTGGAGTATTCATTTAGGCATCATACTCAAAATCAGATTTCGTTGTGAAAGAAAAATGAAGAAGAAAATGTTGATGAAAATCCCTTGAGGAAGAGAAGTCCAAGGAATTTGTATTACAATATTTTTTGGTATAATAAAAAACTGCTTATTCTATTTTGATTGACAGATAATGGAGCATGTGTGGAAATAAGTTTCTAAACATATTTTATTGAATAGATGCATATTGTAAATAAATACAAATAAATAAAAACATTGTGAGATAAATCTAGTGCCATTATGTAACCTTCATTGTTCAAGTTTTCTGAGACTGGACTGAAGAACATACATTTTTTTTCAGTGGAATACAATCCTTAAAGTAAAAGACTACAAGCCTTAGCATATCAGCCTGGGATGACACAGGTGCACCTGAGGTGACCTAACATTCACTGCAGGGTGGACTTCAGACTGCTCTGACAATGTTATGTGAATAAACCATAGAAAAATATGAGAAAAGCAAGGGTAAAGATGTCTCTGGCCTTTGCAACACACCTTCTCTGGCTTCTGCATTGCTTATGTTACAGATTGAATATGGAACAAAACTGGAGCAGCCTCACCTGTGTGTATGAGAGAGTTTGTCCAGCCTGTTGAGATTTACCTTTTGAATAATACTTTTCTGCTGTTATTTCTGGTACAACTTATATATAACCAAAAGAGAAGAGGTATTGCTAAAACTACGTGTGTGAGAAGACAGGCTTTATTTTCTCCAGCTAACACTGCAGGACCCTCAATTTGAGGAGTTATTTTCAAGAAAGATGCTAGTTTGGGGAGCAGTTATAAAGCAGAGTAGCCAAATGGGTGACTCATTAAGTGCTCTACCAGCAATTACCAGTTAATTCACTTTCCAGCATTCCCACATTTTTAATATTTCACATATGGTATACTGCTTTACAGGACTGTCAGATTAAGTTAGGTTATATGTGAGAGTGTGCATTTGTGTGCAGCCACATGAAGAGAGGAGCAGAGCCTGGAAGGTGTCCTGTGCAAGACTTCATTAGAGATGGTCCCTGATGGTGGTATCAGAGGACTAGGCCTCTCTCCAGGGAGTCATACATCCGAAGCACTCTCAGACCAAGCTGATTTCCGTAATATGTGAGCACGATATCACAAGAATGAGTGAGGCAAGGTGCTTGCTGTTTGAGGGATCTGATGTCCATACTAACTTCTTTTTCAATCCTTATGGTGGCTTACCAAAGGCAGATGCTGGGGAACAGGGAATCACATATATTCAAAGCAGAAGTTGGGTGCAGATTTTTGTGGGTTGAGGAAACAGCTTGCTTAAAGAACTAGTATGGTGCTAGCAAATACAGATTACCAACAGATCGCAACAGAGGAGGGGAAAGATGACCAGGATTTTAGCTTTGAAATATGTTTTTTATGGTAGGAAGATATCCCTGCCTCCTGGTTTGCGGAAATGGAGATGCTGTATAGTTGGGTGACTTCCAACAGCAGAACATCTGGACATATTTTTGAGGGTAGAAATTTGGCTTCCTCAGTTTTTGTATATAATTGAATTTCTCCAAGAAAATAACACAATGTCATTTCTTTCAAATGAATGTATTGCTCCCACAATCTATTTTTCATTCTACATTCTATTTCCCTCCATATCCAGCCACGCAGACCACTGAGTAGCTAATCATTTAATTCACTCTGTGCCACCTAACTCCACCCTTCTGCTTATTGCCCCATTTGTGATTACTGATTTTTTTTGTTGTTGTTTAATTAAGGCTCTCAGTGTATTTCTATATGTATTTAGAAGAATTTGTAGATATCTAATATTTCAATACTCAGGGCTATTTCAGTTAACTGTCTATCTCCTAATAAGTGGATTAAGCATAACAAAAGCATTAGAAGGAGGACAGCAAGAGAAGAACATAAAAGATTGGATTAAAGCAGTGGGAGGACAAGACTGCAAAACTGTCACTGAGAATATGGCACAGAGCTGGCACTGAGAATATGAAATATGTACACATTGAGCTGACTGGCCTCTCTACACATGCAAAATCAAGTAAGAAAAATAAATGCTCTTTTTTGTCCAGCTGCCTAAAAGAGATTAATTTATTAGGCACCATAAAAAGCTTGCTTGCTTAGGCCCACTACAACTCTTAATTTTATCGAATACTCCAAAAACTGTTAGATCATCATTTGAAGAAGACATGAGTCTACATAATAGGACAGGTAGATAACAGACACTGATAGATAGTGTTATTGTACCCTGTGTCTTTTACAGCTTCTTCAAGAACATTGTCAAGCCTCAGTGTTTACTAGTCATTCACAAAACTACAAATACTACTATTCTATCTTTCTGAATATTATTTCAGTCCTTCAGATTGAAACAATAACCAGACTTCTTGGAGAAAAAAAAATAGATAAAGATAGCTAAGATTTTAAGTCTAGTCAGCAGAAATAATCAAAATAGCAGAATAAAATCTTGCTTTTTTTCTGCTACTTTTTGCCAATTCTATATCTCAACCAGTATACAAGGGCTTGACTGATGGTTGCCATAGCATGTTTAAGAAGAGCAAATGTATTAGTAGCTCACAGCTTGTTCAGATTGTTGTAAATATGCAAAGATAAGTTATCAGCAATGGAATGAGGCATGAAAGCTTGTTCAGCTATAAACTTTTACTTGGCCTCCTGTTTGTGATTTTTATTTGTACAAATAGCAGAACAATAAGTTAAAATTGTCCTCTAATCTCACAAGCATAACAACCAGTTCCATGATGCCAGTAGTCTGTGACAAATGAATTGCAACTCAATCTATAAACTGTAGCTAAATTTTTAATACTTGTTCTACAGGGATCTGAAAGAGTCAGCCAGTTTTTCACTTACAGCTTGAGTGAGTCTAAATGTCACTGTCTCCTGTTAAATCTGGAACGCTTTTAAATGTTGCATTGGCAGATGAAAACTTTGCTAATGCACAAGAAATTTATCTGAAAAGTCGTTTCAGAGATCTTGTCTGGTGCAGCCAGTGAAATTAATTTCTTCCAGTAAATATTAGCATAAATTTCAAACAGCAATCAGACTGTACAATCCTGCCACATGGGCAAAGTCTTTACTCCCATCCACCATCATTTTGTGAATCACTATAAAGGTCTCAATTTGTTCAATAATAAACTTCCAGATGTCAGCAACAGAAGATCCACGATAATAGAAATACAGAATTGTTTGAGTGCTAAATTACAGAAAAATGTTGCTATAAAGAGAGAACTTTGCTGTTCTCTTTAATTTGCTGTATACCTCAACGCTACAAATGTGGAATAAATATTATGTCAGATGAATACAGTGAGCGAGATGAATGTAGTCAAGTGAGCAAAGGAAAACTTTGCATACGCACTAAGATAAATATGTAAGGTTCTCAAGTTTTATGCTTAACAGACAGGAAGTACATGGGACAAAATTTAGCTGAATCTTTGCTATAACTCATCCAGTTACACCATGATTTCTCTGACTGGATCATTCTACTGAACATTATGCTACAGCAGTATGAGCAGAACACAGAGAACTGCATTCAGTCTTGCTTCTGTCCCTCTTTCCCACCACAAAATAAGTTGGTCTTGTGTTGAAAGTAGCATTGCCTTAATTTTAATTGCTACTGACAATAATATTTTTCATATCTAAAAATTATACTTTTTGCAAAAATGTGAAATCATTAATGTTGAAAATTCTCTTTTTAAGTTCATCCAGACTGTTTTATTTCAAAATAGTAGAAAGATACTCAGAAGAATAAAAAAACTTCTTTTTTTTTCTTAATAAAATATTTAGACCGATGAGACCAAGCTTGTAAAAGAGGAAATTTAGTGAAAAAAAAAAAAGGTCTCTTTACCTTTTCAGTGTGAATGAATTGCAAAAAAATATAATACCATCTTTTCCTGAGAGTAAAAAGAAAAGGATTCAATACTGAGAAGAAAAGGAAAATGCTCATAAGGCTCAATTAAAAAGAATCTTATGTTCTGGGTTATTACTCCTTAATGGGGCAGATAAACTATCAATCAAATCCTATGAGTATTAATCTTGGTTAAAAAGACAGAAAAGAAAGAAAGAAAGAAAAAAACAAACTTGGAAAATCAATATACCTATTATTACTTGTCACTTTTCAGTAGGGGGTCCTGAATTCAGGTGCACAAGCTTTGCCCAAATTTGAATGTTTTGGTTGATATTTATCTACAACGGCAATTTTCTTCAAAAGATTACTTTTGCAAATAAAATTTAAGCAAAAACATTTTAATCATTCCTGAGCTGATGTGCGAGAAAAATCTACTATTTTCCCCTCATTGAAAAGCTCTCATAACATTTGCTTTAAAAAGCACTAGTATATACCAGGTTTCTTGGAAGACTCTGAAATTTGGCAGGGGGGTGATTAGGAGATGCATTAGGAGATCATTTTTTTACTATTCTGGTGAAATTTGCCTACATTTGTTAATTGGGAACTATAATTGCCAAAGATACTTTCCACTGAGCATGCTCCAACTTCAGACTTTAACTATGCAGAAATTAAAGGGGTATGAACCTTGAACTGGGGAAATTTATGTGTGTTATACCCTTTGCAAGAAACTGATTGAAATTACCTTTAGTTTTTCTTTTTCAATCACTCTTTGTGTACCTTATAGTAACTTAACTTGTGTACTTTACAGTAGCTTAATTTAGGCAATATTTACCAACATTATTTACGAGTGTTTTGTGGGACTATGACTAAACCAAGGCAGATCACATCTCTTGTTTCTCTCCAGGGCAGCTATCCTGTCAGAAAAGGGAAAGAAGGCTATAATCTGTTCCCAACACTCTCTCCCACTCTCTTCTCCGTCGATATGGACTTAGTAGTAGTCATAACTACTACCAACTTCTAAATACTAACAAAACTAACATTAAAAATATTTTAACCGCTTATGTTTCATATTCTGACTTGTGTTTATAACTCCACAAAAAAGACATGAATAGGCAGCTCCAACCCAAAGTGTTCCATTCAAGGAAAATAGTCTTCCACAATCCTTACAAACTTTACACTAATATCATGCACGTGAAATGTTTCATAACTAACCACTCTCTTCTACCTCTCAAAACAACCACAGAGGTGCTCCTTCATAAAGATATATTTACGTGCTAAGTTGCAAACACTTTTTTTTTTTTTTAAGAAAAAACACTTATTTCATGTAAGAATGAAGTGATGAAATGATATGTGGGCACGTATGCAATTTTAGTTTCATTTTTCAAATTCGGGGTAGACACCTTGAAGAAACGGAACTTGCGGAAGTATGGTGGCTAGTTTCAGGAGGTCCTGGTCCACTGCATACTTAGGCAAAGGCAGGGAGATCATTATCCTCCCCTGTCCTGACCAGCAGTTGGGGGCAGCTGTCTGCTGGCCATCCATCCAACAAGGATTATCTAACCAGTTAATACACACATACCTTCAAAGCAACTATAAAAAGTGTTTTGTATTTCCCCACTGTCAGCCTGGACAAACCTTTGTCATGACTTGAGAGTAGTATGGATGCATTACACTAACTTTTGGGGGATTTAAAGAACGGATTTGAGTGGAAATATGACTGGAATTATTAAACGTACAGTAAATTTGGGGAAGTATTGCAGTAGAAAACTATGAGGGGAAACTCTAGGGAATATGAGGGACCTGAGGGAGAAACTGATGTTCAGAACATAGGCCTTTTTAGTCCCTTTCAGCAGAAAAACACTTATTTTAAAATAAAAAAAAAAAGTTTTTTTTTTTTTTTTTATCTGAAACAGAAATGTACAGTAAAAGCACTTTGCTCTGAATTTATAGGAGAAAAGTATCTCTAGCTAGTCACCAAGACACAGAAATAGAATTCCCAAATGTGATTTTTTATTTTACTTCAAGAATTTATAAGCATATAAAATTAAACTCCATCAGGTAAAATTCTTTGCCTGAACTCTCCTGTTTATTAACTCTCCTGTTTATTGCCAAGTGAACAGGCTTAAGTCACCTGTATCAAGCTTTATTTCATGTGCAGTGGTGTAGAAATGAAACTTCTGCTACTTGATGATATTTTCTGTTTCTCAGTATTGGTTGCACTTCACACTACAGCACCACTTGCCTCTATGAAATCTTTTCTTCTGTGTGATAAGCAGTGCTAGATATTGTATAAGACTATGACTATCATTGCTGTTTATTTCTTGGACATTCTAATTCTGAAGTCTAAATGGTAATACCATTTACAACTGTGGTTTACAATTCCATATACATCTGGTATATATGTAGTTATCATTCTGTATGTGTCCACATACTTCACAACCCTGTATCATCTCCCTTCTGATAATTTCAAAGTACCGTATAAACATCCACAAAAACTCTGAGAAGTACATATATATTTTCATTACAGCTATGCAGAAGAATCTTATTCAATGTTTTGCTAAATCAGAATCTCAGGATAAAACTTGCTGAAAAAATATTATTATAGGTCATTTTAATATTCTGCAAATAACAAGAATTGAATTTTCAAAAAAAAAAAATACAATACCTCTATAAATTAAAACTTAAAGAGAAACAAAAACATAATTACAATGAATGGAAATACTTTTTAAAATATTCTTATTGCTCTCTCAAAAGTAAAAGGAATGATTCAGTATTAAAGCAATAAAAATGGGTTGTAGCCAATTATTGCATATGGGCTATCTATCCATTCAGTACATGGATTCAAGGATTCATGTTCCTTTTTTCACACTAATACAATCTTCCTGTCTGACCTTGAACAAGTTACTTGAACCATGTGCAACAAATGATCATGTATAACATGATGATAGTAGTTCTTTTTTTATCTCCAAGGAGTACTGTGAGGATGACTTACTTAGAAATGATCTGCTCCCATTGTCTAGTTATTATAGTACTCTGTATTTTATAGTAGATATTATCTTTTACTGCAGAGGCAAATAATAACTTGGGTTAAGTTTGCTGATGAATACTAAAAACTTTTATTACAAGGAGATACCACAAATACTAACCTTTTAAACCAAAAAAAAAAAGTCATTTTCTTCTGGAAAAAATATTTTAGACAAACTTTACAGTGATATTTATACATAATTGAAGGAAAACATAGTCACATAATCAATACATTCTGGAATATTTCACTAATAATATAGATATACAAAGGAAGACACATTGCATTTGCTGTTATCTCCGTGTTAAACAAAACTGTTAGGTCATTTTCTTCCTTTTTTTAATATTAGAAAAGAGAGGTAATATCAGTTCTGCCTTTGTGCATGCTCATTAGAGCATATTATCAGCTTACAATAGGTAAGTGACAACCTGTGAAACCCCAGGGAAGAATATTTGGGCATATTCATAGCTTTTCAGATTTTTTTGTTTCCCTATTCTCACTGACTTTTGGTCTGCTAGATCCCAGCCGAACCCCACTTAGCTTCCTCTTCTCCATGACATCACATTCTTCTCATTCCTTTCAAATTTCCCTTTCATTTCCTCATATTTTCTTGAACCTTTCTTCAAGCTTCTGTGTTCATTATTGATCTCAGGCTCGATATTTCATTTATGTAAGTTTTATCCCATCCCCTAGATGATACACACAATAGCATCAAACTTGGGATCACAGGGCAGAATTTGAGCCCAGGTGCAGGTGTTACAGCTACACTGACAGATGACTTAGATTTGAATCCTGAATTAGGAACTGTCGAAGTTCAGTTTCACAACTTTGTACTGATGTTTTCTAGAGGGGAAAAAACAGACTCTAGAAATGCCTCACATATGGAGTAGTGCCTGTACATCATCAGAGTTTAATGCCAGGTGTTTCACAACACCAAGAACTCTCAACTCACAGTGGAACAACAGCTTTCAGAACATTCTTGGCCTTTTGGAACATTATTTCTTTTTCTAAGGTTATAAATGCTATGCCATGTTTTGCATGATTTTCATAAATAGCACAACAAATCTATAGACACTACACCACTTTTATTTGTTGTGAAGTATCCATAGAATAGAAGGAAAAAAAGATAATCCATGATTTGCACTTCAATGTGTGTGAAGTAGGAAATAGAAATTTTTATGTCTTGACAGTAATTCCGATTCATCTGTTACTAAACAAAAGAATATGCTGCCTACCTTGGTTTCAATTTGTTTGGTGTCTAGATTCTGAAAGAGCAGCTTTACTCTTGTTTTCCCATCATCTGAAGATCCTTTCAGCTGAGAGAATTTAAACCTCCACAGCACATTCTAAGGAAAAAGAAATTTGATTAAGAACTCTTACACTCTCTCACCTAGAACTGATAGACGCTGACCTATTAAAAAATCTTTAAGACAGTAAATGGAATGCATTTACAGGCTGCTTGCAGAGCAAGTAAAATTAACAGTTCTGTATCACATGGGAGAGCAAAAGATGAAGTATTAATATTCACTAATTCATTATCTAAAAGTTTTCTGATATGTAAATGTTTCACTTGTGTATCTCAAATAATACCAAATACCATGAGGATATTTGTATCCATTTCAATATGAACACAATTCTGTTCTATATCTTATCTCATATTTCAGTGGGATCACTTGCATAGCATAGGTAACTATGTCATATAGATACTGCAAAACTGAATTCACTGTTGTGTGTAAAGTGGTTTGAAACGTGCTATAGAAATATTGGGTTTTTTATGTGGCCTTGCAAACTACAAAAAATATGTTTTATGTTATACAGTTATTTGCAAACATATAAAAATTCTAGGATATGTTCAAACTTGTCTCTCTTATCAGTTTACATATGTGGTTTTACTACTAGAGAAATCCTAGATCAAAAAGAAAATTTTGAATAATTCTGAGGGTGCTTTTTAAAAACAAACACTAGGAAATTCTTTTAGAAACTAATTCCATTTTGTGTATTTACTTGAATTACTTTTTTCTATTCCTCACCTTTAAAGGCATAGTAAGTCTAAAAAGACAGATTAACAACTTGCATCCAGATTTCCTGCTGATGTTTCCTTTATGTCCTTAATGTTAATGAAAATTCGAAGCATGTATTGAGATGTGAATCAATCCCTAGATACTGGTGAGGAAATATGATTTAAATGCTTTGAAAACTATTTCAAAAGCACACATAAAACAGGCAGATTTTTTTTGATATGTTTTCCATTTTTCAGTATGTCTCACTGAAAAATATTGTCCTTATGTAGGCCAGCACTATACTTACATGTAGAAGTAACAGACTCTCTGTGAATTTGGCTAATATTCTGTAGATAATACTGATGGGATTTGGGGCAGAACAGCTACTCTGTGAGTCACACGCAATTACACCAAAAACGGAATCCTATTCCCCTCTAAATGAGCGCAGACTATTTCTACTATCTAGTAAGGCTGATATTCTGGGGACTTTTCTCTCTGCAAATTAGACTATTGACACATAGAGTTGGTAAACTCAAGAAAGAATGTGCTGACTTACTCCTAATTTACAACATAGCTTGGAAGAGAGGAGGAGTCCTGCTTCCCACAAATTAATAGTTTGGGAAGTTATTTCTTCACATTATTGCTATTACACTATATGCCTTGATGATTACGACAATGAAATATTCACTCTTAACATCACATATGCTAATTGTGATCAAAGTCCCAACATTCCCAGTACTACAGCAGGGTAGTATATCTGATTGAGAGATGATTAAAATGAGAAAGGTAACAAAAGTTGGAATCCTACAGAGTTCCCCTACTTGGCCAATAATTTTGTCTTTGTAGTGGATACTGCACTACTTGAACAAACTTCAATTGATAAACAGGATAATGTAAATTTAGCATGAGGAAGACCTCATGAATTCAAATTATTTGTTACTGTTTTTACAATTCTACTAATACTTTGTAATGACCTATTAAAAAATAAAGTCTTACAGGAGGCAAAAAAAGCTTGATTCATCTCCTGGTTCCCAGCAGACACAAACTCAGTTGGCTTCTTAGACTTCCTAATTTAAAAGATGAAAAAAATCAACTATGCTATGGCATTGTGATAGTGCTTAAACTTTTCAGCCATGAATAGAGTTTAACTGGGTCCAGAGAGCCTAATTAGACCACCTGAAAGGCAATCAAAGCTTAAACGGGTTTGGATCTAAACTGAATAGATGAATGTTCTATAAGGGGTAACTGCTAAGGATGGAGAGGAAACACAGACCTAGGAACAATTCAGCAATAACGTGCATTGCTGGAGCG
This sequence comes from Tinamus guttatus, assembly GCF_059628265.1. Classification (NCBI taxonomy): domain Eukaryota; kingdom Metazoa; phylum Chordata; class Aves; order Tinamiformes; family Tinamidae; genus Tinamus; species Tinamus guttatus. The sequence goes on from NW_028288917.1 coordinate 1,910,345, forward strand.
ATCATATCTCTCCACAGGTGACACTGTGTGAATAACAGAGGGAGCAGATGGCTCTGGAAGGCAGAAAAGAATGCACACTTTGGGATCCCTTTATTTTAGATGAGCTGCTAGAGGCACTGAATAGGGGAGGTGAGCCAATTAAGCCATCTAGATACAAAAAAGTCTCTGTGATCAGAGCAACTGTAGGTGATAAGGGTATCTCTGAGATAGGCCCCAAAGGCATGGGTTCAAGATGTGATGACCCTGGAACACTCAGCTCCAGCTGACAATTACAGGCAGGAAGAATGTGCAAGTTGCTCATTACTGCCTCACTCAGAGGCTTGAGAATGCCTGTGACAGGTCCATCTCTCACTCAAAAATACAATAAATTATATATAAATCTTCAAAATTTTTACATTTGAATCTATGCAAGCTTATTCTGTATTTTTCCTTTAGGTAAGAAAGAAGGATCGATCTAAATCTTCTTGATCACTGAGACTGAAGGTGGACACTTTGGGTCAAAGTCCTACTCTTCCTATGGGTAAAATTTTGGTTCTGTTGAATGCAGCAGAAAAAAAAGGATATTAATTCTGGCTTATTTTCTGATCATTTGAATATGAATGTCAATAAACCAGATTATAATCAGTTTACATATTTAAAAGAAACATTTGCTGTCCCTAGATTGCATATAGGCAATTTTAGGTATATAAAGTAAAATGTGATATGCAGAGCACAGTTTGAGAATACAATTAGAGAAAGGTATACATTTTTTATGACAAAAACCAAATAAATTACCTACAAATAAGTTTAGAAATTCATTTAAGAAGATTAAAATTTCATTTACAAGTAGAACTTTTCTGGAAGTTGGTATACGTGATGAACCATTCCCAACAAACATTTTAAATGCAGCTAATGTGTTTTGCAGGATATGAGAATTTAATCATATGGATTATGACTGAAGCATAATCCATGCCATGGCTCTATTTAGCATTGGCTTAGCCTAACTTTCTTAGGATGGAAGAAAAAGTAATCTTATCTTACATCTTTGGCTTCAAAACAAACTGAATCAATTGACATTTTAATTTTTTTCATGATAAGTAATTTTTATAAAATCTTGAAGTATTTCAGACCCTAAGAAATCAAATTCTGTGCTAAATATTAACTTTCTTTCCTATTATTACTTGAGAAGGAGATAAGATGTTTTCCATTTTGCTCCAAAATCTCTCTTCACATGCTACAGTACAAACAGATTATTCCTTTCTATTCCAAATTGGTTGCATTTCAGTGGTGCCATATAAATAAAAAATGCAGTATTTTAATGGAAAAAATAAGACCTATACAAGAAACAAAAAAAATCTTTTTATTATTCCTGGAATTATCAGTCAAGCAGAGATATCTCTTCTGCTCCTTTTCCTCTTACCTTTGTTTTACTGTCAAAACATGTAAATCCAAGAGCGAAGTCAACTGTAAAGCAGAGGGTATCCCCTTGCCAACTGCATACATATGTTTTAGACTGAAAAAAAAAAGAGATTTTTGAAACAACAGTCATCAGTTTCCTTCATCACCAGAATAACATATACTTTTCTGAGCATGTGAGGATGTTCAGCTGGCAACAGTGATATTGCTTTTATTATTGCACTTTAAATTCATATCTGCCTTGACAATAATGTAGTATCAGATCTATTAGCTAGAGATTTGCTGGATGTCTTTTTTGTATAAGGAGTCCCATTTCTCCAAACAAAAAACATATTCTTGCAAAGCACCTGTAATGAAATGTAACACAGAACTAGCAATGCCAAATCTGACCATTTCAAAGCTTTTGGAAAACTGCTTACACCTGACTTACTAACGGATCAGTTACAACAAATGTGCAAGAAAGATTGTCTAGATATCTGGAGATTACAATACAACTATGAAATAATTATTCACCCTTTTTACTGATTTAAACTTTGAATATAATCTTTTTGCAACATTTTCATGCATAAACTTGGTTGACATGCCATTGCACTACTGTTGATGAATGCCAGCCAAAATAATCATTTAATAATTAGGGCTAACACGCACTAATTAATCAGTACTTCTACTTGCTACATGCTACTATATATATATGACAATTATTTGATCTCTTTTCATATTTTAGATTACCATGTGTTTAGAATTTCAGAAGAAGTTTTAGGAAAAAAAGTCAATGCGTGCATTTTTAAGACTAGCTAACTTGAAGGTATGTTGCATTCTGAAAGCAGAATATTTCAGCTACCAATAGTATCATAATGGTGTGATGACATGTAAGTTAATGGCAAAAATGCCACTGACCTCGATATGAGTAGAGATTAGATCCTTGCAGCATTTTCTCACCAAAGTTTACAAGTCATTTTAAAAATGCTAATTATACCTGCAAGCTTTACGAAAGCTTTGAGTTTTTTGTGAGTTTTTGTGTATGTATGTGTGTTGTTTGTTTTTCCAATAGAGATTCACAATGTCCTCTTACACTTGGACACTTGTTAATTAGAAACTTTGTACAGGAGTAGTCTCTTTAAAACCTAAAAATAGCTTTAACAAAAGAATGACCAAGAGGAGATTGAAAGCATTAATAAGCTTGCTTATGTTATTGAAAGTTTTCCACTTAATGACTTTTAAGATGCTTTCAGTATGATATAAAATGTTAGTGTCTCTGAAGGTTTTCACTATTCAAAAAAAATTTTTTTTGAGTTGAATCAACATAAAAGCTTCTGAGCTTTACATATAATATTTTATATAGATTTTTAAAAGGGCTTGGAATGAAATTCACTTATTCATAGGCTAGTACTATAATCTACTATAGCAAAACAGAGGTATAAATTACTTTTTAATAAATTGTTTTACTCATTGGTGTTCAAAGATTGTATTTTTGTCATTTTATAATGTTTCAGTGATTGATACTCCATTACAGCATTATTTAAATATCCCCACATTTTATATAGTAATTAAAATGTGGCATTAAGCCCCGGTCATAAATTATTCTCCATTATTTTCCAATTAAAGAGGTTATACTAACTGAGCTCTGACTCAGCAAAGCAATTCAAAAAAAAATCATATTAAATTAGATTCCCCAGTGAGTAAGCATCTAATTACACAGCTACACATGGTGAAAACTAAAATGAATTATTCACAAATAATTAACCCTGGAGTATTTTATGAATATTCAATATTTGCAAAGAATGTAAATGGTTTGGAAATTATTTGCAAATAAAAAATACAAACAGAAATATAAAAATACAAACAGAAATATAAAAATACAAACAGAATATATTGCATTTTCAGCATGATAAATTGCAAACAAATGCAATCAGGATTTATACTTACAAAAGATTAGTACCTTTTTAAATAACAGATACAGTTTGGGTTTTGCCCTATAAAGTAGAGATAGCAACTGTTATTAAATTTAAAAACCTGCTTATGGACTATGCTCAGTGACTCAATCTCTCAGATGCCTCCCTGACAGACATTCATCCCCGCTCATTCATGATAGTATAGACCACTGTCCCTCTCCTTTCTTAACTTTGGCTTCCTTTACACTTGCAATTATGGGATCGCTCTTGAGTATCCACAGCAATTTTCTGTGTGTACCTTTAATATTACTAATCTGGGTTGAATATTTTCTAATGCAATTCTGGAGGAAAAAAAAAAAAAAAAAAAACAGCATATGAGCCAACTTCCTGAGACACCCAACTTGAGAATGCTCAGTGTAAGCAACAGCGAGGAAAGGAATGGATTATGTTAAAAATAAATAATCTTCCTTACTGCTTAGAAATGAGATTTTCTGGTCTTAAATCTAATGTCTTGTCACAAAAACCTTGGGTAAGTACAGGAGGATGAGGATCTGCAAAGTCTCAACCTTTAGATATGCATTAAAATATTTTGCTGACATACAGCAATAGTTTAACCTCCACATTATTTACATGAAGGCAGTTATATATATACAGATATGAAAACTCAAAATAATTGCAGTGTGGCACATTGACAATGTTTGAATGTCACTGCTGTGCACTAAACCAAATATTGTTCCAGCTTTAATCTCAGTGGTTATGAAAGGTAGTATGGATGCAGACTCAGAGTGCACTTCTGATGCAATTCTTTCCCCAAAGTATTAAGCTTAACCTGCACCATATCAGCAAATTAGCCTATATTTCCCTGACCATTTATTTAATGTTTTCATGTCCTTTGCTAGTGAAAGGATCTGCAGAATTATTTGTAATGGAAGTTGACTGCAAAAGCATTACCCCTGTATTGTACCGCTGTATTCAGGTGCCACTGTCTTAATACAAACATACCTTCATGAAATATTATTAAGATGATTATATCACTAAGTAGAGGGAAACCTATGTTTCTGATGCATGCATGAAAGACCTCCTATGCAATGAAATTCCTCCCTCACTTTGGCAAATTACTAAAATGAAGAGAGGATGTTATCTATAAAGAGCCCCTGCGATTCCTGAGGGAGAGTGAGAAGGCGACTGTTCGGAGCATAGACTTTTCTGCTGCAGGATGAACTAAGATGAAGAAAGAATACTGGGAGCTACATGATGGAAAAGCAGGTCCTGTATCTACAGGCAGGAGGTGAAGTAGAGGTTTTCAGACCTGTAACAAAAAGCAGGTAGATAGATAGAAGGTCTTCTGCCCAATTATACCTTTTTTTTTTTCCCCTAGTTTTTCCTGGTAACTGCAGATGATAATTAGTATGGAAGATGTGAGTCAAGTATCTCCTAGTGTTAAAAAACAGGCCTTTTTTCATGATATTTTTTCATGATTTTTTTTTACATCAGAGAGGGAACAAGGGACAGGTTCCTTCGGTTCTCTTAAGCGAAGACGGATGTAGGTTTCTGGATACCAATTAGAAGAGCTTTTTCAAAAATGCTTGAGAGCAGATGAATTAATTTTAAAACCATATTTTAATATCATCACTATGATCATCTTTCTTTCAGAAGGAGAGAATGTATTTTTAACAGATTTGCTGACCTAATGAGGGCTTTAAGCTTGTTTTTGTGAGTCCATTGGTAAGGAAACACTGAAATGGAGCAGGAATTTGTGAGAAAAGGCTACAAGAGGGACTTTCATATCCATTTAAAAAGGAGGGCATTCATCAGTATACCTCAAGAGCCTGTGCAGCAATTAATGAAGCATGGGAATAAAAGTATTACTCATTCATGTGCAGTCAATGGACTCTGACATGACTGGAATTACAGAGACGTAGTGGGTACTATATACAGTTGCAGTTCAGTGCTGGATAAGTGCAGTCTGTTTAGGAAGGAATAAGAGGCAAGAAATAAGAGGTCCCCTCCTCTTTTTGAGTGGTCTTCTATATATAGTAGACTAGCGCTGCAACAGGTCACCAAGAGAGGTTGTGGAATCTCCTTCTCCGGAGATCTTCAAAACCTGCTTGGATGCAGTCCTGTGCCATATGCTGACCCTGCGTGTGCAGGGGGTTGGACTAGATGATCTCTAGAGGTCCCTTCCAGCCTTAAGGCTTCTATGATTCTATGACTTCTGATCAGGGGACCTCTAATTTCAACAGAGACATGCAGCTGTCCTGCATAAGCTGAAGACACATGTTTGGATGCTTCAGTGGCTGTGAGGTCTGCGTAAACCTAGACATGCAGCAGACTTTGTGGCTACTGGAATACAGGCTCATTGAAATGCTTTGGCTTGGGTGCATAAAATAGTCTTAGTCCGTTCATGCGTGTGAAAGGCTGAACCTCTGGATTTTTTTCAAGACATTTTAATATTCATGTACTTTACTGCTTAAACCACACAGTTCTTTTGTTTCTCTGTCAGATAACTTATATATGTATACACATATTTGCGCTAAGACATAATGTATTGTACTTATTTATTACATTTATGTGGGAAAACAGATACTATTTTCCAATATACTCATGTTATATACAGTTCCATAAAAAAAAAAAAAGTAAAACAAAGAATTTTGTCAAGAAACATAATGCTTATAATATACATATTGTATACATTTCCTCCTTGTCATTTGAAGTTAAAGTATATGCTGTGTCTCTGTGTGGAAGTTAGTCTGTCACTGATACACTAACTGCTAAGATCTCAACCCAATTTTCACTTTGCTTATAACCAAGGAGCGTTTGCATTTAAACTAAGTTAGATTTTTTTTTAAAGCCATTAATAAATTTTCAGAATACTTATTGTTTTACAGGGAAAAGTCATCCCAATGACATGCAAAATAAACAACAGAATTATTAAGAACAAAATTTTATTTGCTCAGTGTCTACCTCATGTATTATTAGAATGTATTAGCCATTGTCACTCATTCTGACATTTTTCCTTGTTTATAGGTGACTATCAATAAAAATATAGAGACACTAATACCAAAAGCTGCTACAGGAACAGCTGTAGCTTTAATGTATTTTATGCAAATCTTAAGTGATGACCAAAACCTATTAAATCTATTAATGCCTCCTGAACTACTCAACTACTTGAGGGGGATGTTGGAATTCTTAGGGACTACATGTGTATGAAGTGATTTATTCTCTACACTAATAGAATCATTTAATTTAAATATAAGCATTTTTCCTAGAAATAGTAATCAATTCAAAGTTAATAACAGAAAATTCCAGTGTTTCCGGTTTGAACTGGTAACATTTTAGTATCACATAAACATCACTGATATTTGTATCACCCAGGTTCTGAGACTAAGCACCATTTTATATTTTAATATTTTTCTTTAGACTTTTGATGTATTCTTTAGTATTTTTGCATCTTAAATTATAAAAACTATAAAAATTGGAAGAAATTTGTGGAAACTGAGAGAGAGACCTGAAGGCCTGACACAGAAAAGGACATAAATGAGGGTTTCTTTCATACATTTTGGATGCAAAATAAACACAACAGAATTTAAAATACGGTGAGGATTTGAGAAAATAAATAGTGGTGCAAACTTCTGCAAGTTTGTACTGCATATTTTTGCACTAAGGAGATAGACTTTATAAAATCGCAAGTAAAACAACATAACATGTGACATATCAATGCCTCTGTGTTTTTTTTTATTCTTTTTTTGGCAGCCCCAATATACCATACAGGAGTGAGGCTTCAGAGTAAATTGCAAAGTATTTATCAATACAGAGAGTTTTCTAAAAGCTTTAGTATGGGACAGGCTAGGCCAAGAACAAACCTTTCTGAAATTCTACTTTTAGTAAAGAAAAGCTCTGAGGAGGAAGTGAAAATGATGATAAGAACATACAATTGTTACGATTGTACAGGGAAACACATCTCAGCCCACACCTAGTACACCCTCGAGAGTTTACAAGAAAGCATACAAAATTAAAACCCTTAATTCTAAAGACAGTCTACAACATTTTCTTCAACATTATTTTTTTATATAGAATTACTAGTGCTGAATGGAAGTGCTTCTTAAACTTTCTTAAATCCCAATATAGTTGAATTATAAATGCATATATTTTGGTTTTCTGGTATGTGGAAAAATTTGATGATACTTTCAGATACCAGATTTAAGTCTGTTCCATACAACTTTGCAAAGGTACCAATGAAATAATTTGTGTTCATGTGCATGAATATATGATATCTTCACTTAGAAAAATGTGCCATATCCCCTCACTTGGTCATACCTTTTAGAAATTCATCATGTCACAATTAAAAAGTTACAGAATGGTGAACATTATGTGATCACAGTGTTACCTCTGGTCAGAGTGTTAAACCATTGTGACTGAGAGACTAGGATTGCATGGACTTGAAGTCTGGAACCAAATGTTTCTCTACAAGGAAATGTTTCTCTATAGGAAAAATTGGGTCATTGACTCAGCTAGAACTGAACTGCCTGACAAGAATGGTCAACAGTGCAGATATGGTTCTGCATACTGCCTATTGCATTCTTTGTGTAAAGGAAAACTAAGGCTAATGTAAACGAACAGAACAAAAATGACTTGCTATGGAATAAGTAGCTAGTAGAAGTCAATATGAGCAATGGAAATAGGACGAAAAGTCACAGGGGAAAATTAAACGGTATTCTTAAGATTAAATTAGCACTAGGAAAAGATTTTTCTTCCTCATCTTTGCACCTAAGCAACAATTTTGAATTTGTAGCAACCTTTTTTTTTTTTTTCCAGAAAGAAAACCAAAGCACAACAGTGTACTGTTTAATATTTTCCTATCTCTAGAGTGTATTTCCACATATCTGAAGTGCATTCACAGAGTAATCAGGCTGGCATCATTCATGTCAGTAGAATCCTACTGAGGTACTTCAGCAGAGGCACTGACTTGTTTTCGAGAAAGTTCTTTATTATATAATAAAGGGTTTTTCTTTATCAGTAATTTATAAAGTTGGGATGACGCTACTGAAGATTTTGCTCTTGAGAAAGGATTTAATTAGAAACAGGATTTAATTAGAAATATCAACAAGAGATATTTCCAAGTACAATATTCAGTTCTGGATAAAGGTTCTTTGGACTGGGGTTTTCTTTTGTGACCGATTATTACAGAAATAATCACAGAGAGGGAATAACAGAGACCTATACACTTTTAAAAATGGAAAGATGGCAAAATTTAATGGTCAAATTTCTCTGTAAATCTGCCATTCCATTTGAGTAACTTTCTCACAGCTTTAGTAGCTTCATACTTATACAAGAATACAACATTTTCTGAAAAATAACAAAAACACACTCAAACCACATGGTTTTTCTCTAAAGCTTTGTATTTAAATAAATATAAATATATTCATAACATATTTAACAATTACACTGATTAGATCCCCCCTCAGCCTTCTTTTCTTCAGGATGAACAGGCCCAGATCTCTCAGTCTCAATTAGATTTAGCCTTTTGATTTGCATAATTCATAATTTTAAGAATATACTCAGATTCTTAGAAATATTGAAATATCTTCCTAAAAATTAACACTGTATATTAATCATGTTAAAAATATGAGTACATAAATAACAGAATATATATTTTGAGAATGTTATTTAATTCTCTTATGAATGCACAAGATTTCTTACAGCATTAATAGGTGCACCACTTTATTCTTCCTCTGTATCACATTTGCTGAATTAATTGTTATTACAAATGTTAAACACATACAATTAATCCATACAGTTTTAAAGATCTGACTTTTGGGAGAAGTTTTTTTTTTCTTTCACATGAAAATTAATTAAAATGTAATGGCATTTTAAAAGATGACCAGTTAAATAGGAATTGTAATAAGCTTCCTTACATAATTAAAACAGTCTAAAACTTAATTGTGTAATTAAACTGAGTGCTTCTGGTAGTAAACTGATAAGTATCTTTTAATGATCCTATAAATCTAATCTAATCTAAATGCTACTTAACATCTGACCTGAATTTAAAGAGGATATTCTGTTTATTTGTTTGCTTCAGAAATTAAAATGCAGTATGTTCTAAAATTGGAATATGATGGTCTTTCCATTATTAAAAGAATCTCTCTATATAATTTTGATTGATATATACTTATGTCTCATCACAGAACATAAAATTAAGATAATATTTGACAACTTTATTGAATATTTTTGCATTTTAAATTTATTACTTGATACTCAGAAGCATCACATCCAACAATCCTGTTTTATTCGTCTTAGTTTACCATGAAGAATTAATAAATTCATAAGCTAGAAAAGAAAATTACTTCTTTCTCAGACTGCCTTATTTTTGCCCTTTTTTTTTTAATTTCTTGATGAAACTCAGAGTGTGATTCAAACTCCCTTTTCTCAAGCACTATCCAATTCCTAAAGATGATCAGAAACAAACTATGTGTTTGAAGAATTGCTGAAGAATTGCTCAGACACTCAAAGTCTTTCTAGTTCTTGGAAGATTTAGATTAGCTGAGATACAAAGATGAGCAAGGAGATACCTATTCTCTGCCTCTGAGTTCATGCCTTAAGTTTATTCTGACTTTCTCTAACTTGGATTGTATCAAGATCAATTCCAGGTGACCTTGGAGAATGGCTAGCAAAAACCTTGTGTGGAGGAAGGAGAATTAAACTAACAGTAGGCTGCAGGGCTGCAGAACATTGCAAGTTTCCTTTTCTTTGGGTTCCTTTAATCCTGAAATCTTCAATTGGACTTGGCAACAAACACACATTGTGAAATAGTTTCACATGGAGCCTTTCCACATCTTCTTGCATCTGGGCCACTCTGCAGTGGAATGCAATGATGCTAAAAGACCTCAAACTAGTTGGGATAAAAACCTGTTTTTCTATAAAGCAGTGTTAATTTGCTTTCCGATACCCTTCTAATTACAAATATTTGAGTCCAGCAATACTGTGATTTATTTATAATGGATTTTTATACTGCAATTATTTAGCAATTAGTAGCAACTGCTATTAGTACTCAAATCCTGTTTTTTACATAATTTAATTTTGAATGGAATCATTACAATCTAAAAAAAAAGAATTTTAAAATACATGAATAGTCTAAAATTGAAGAAGATCAGAGAAGAACTGGGTAAAAGATTGCATTGCTATTCATTGGAAAGTTTAGAAACTATTTGGATTTTTATTTAGTGGAATCACTTCATCTAGCTCCTAATTTTGAAAAGCAATTATTGATACCTACAGAGGACTGAGAATAAAATCCCAAATCTACAAGTTAATTTTATTTCTTTCCGAAGCTACTCAAAATTTCCTATGCTAAAGAATAAGGAATAAAGAACAGATTAAGGAGTAGGAAGAATGCTGCTGAAAAGGACAATGATGAAAAGACATAGAGTAGAACTGTGCAAGTCAAAGTAGCAGCATGATATCTGTAAAAGAAACATTACACCTTTGCTCTAAGACAGTTTTGAAAACTATCTGCACTTAAAAATAATAATAATAATAAAAGACTTTGAGCATCATGAATCGGTCTTACAACAACTTAGAACATTTTTGCCAAAACAGAGAGACTTGCAGAGATTTGTGGAAGATAACTGACTTTATTACTGTGATTGAGGAAAGTTAATTCACCCATCACAATGGTTTTATCACCTCTTGAAAATACTTTTGAAGAACATTTTTCTGCCTTTGGACTGCCTTTCTGCCTTTTTAATACCCCTATCAGCCCAAATTATGCTATCAACAATAACAGTATATTTTCTGCATTTAATGTAAGTTTGCTTGTATCATTAGTTGTAAATACATTCACTTCATTAGCTATACTGAATTTCACAGTTCTTGGTATGTTCCTCTTATAAGCATTTGCAGCTTTGAAACATACTTTAAGACAGCTGAAAGGAGAATCATATTAGAAGGGGATTTTTTTCTTTGTTTTCTGCATTTTTGTGCCACTTAACCACTGCTACCATTGTCATAAGAAAAGTATACATTTCTTATACAAAAATAAAGCAACACATACATCATGAGAAATGAACTTCAAAAGCACCATTGAACACAAAACATAAACAGTGTTAGGATAGAAACTTTTAAGGAAAAGACAGACATGAAAAGCAGCGTTTATGTTTTGAAGGAAGAAAGTAAATAGTGGAATCAGAAAGACTTTTTGCTGCTAAAGAGTAACCACCGCACTTTGTACCCTACCCGCATAATGGTTTATAGCAAACTTGAACGTATGAAACTGACTGACAGATATAGGAGCACATACATAGAAACTCAAGGTTTACTTCCAGAACTTTAATTGAATGACTCAGCTGGAGGCTTCACAAAGGACAAATCATGATTGGAAGAAATGTTAATATCTTTTGTGCTATATTGGGCTAGCAGATCACTGAATTCAAATGACCAAAAACATTGCACAAGTGAATATTTGTCCGTTGTTATCACACAGTCATAGATAGACAAATACTTATGTGATGGTTAAGCTTTCAGAAGCCTTTGGTATATTACAATATACTCAGATCATTACTCATAGTACATATTAATTTCATACAATTATTAAGCATAGGCAGTAACTTTGCTAAAATTTCTTACAGAATTATTTTACTGTTTAAATGGTTCCAGGATTTTAATTATTCATTACTTACCCCTATTCTTTGAACTTCCAAGAAAATTGCTCTTTGAAATGATTTCTCCCACACTGCCAACTCATTGCCAAGCTCTACATTGAAATAATGACTCTTGCCATGTCCAACCAGAACACTGAAACAATATGGCCTCTGGTCTTCAAAATCATAGTCTTGATGAATACCTAAATACAAATTTGCTTGTAGCCAGCAATCATCAGCAAGCCAGAGCTGAAAAACATGTTTCAGTATGTGATTTTTCATCTAGCAAAAACAAGCAGTTAAGGTAACATTATCTTCTGCTCGTGACAGGTATTCAGTGTCAGACAGTTATGTTGTCATATTATTATGAAGCAATGCTTTGAGAATTAAGTAATGTTTTCAAATACAAATTATCTTTTACTTTTTATTTTTATTCACTTTAACCTGTATCATGCAACCTGAGCTAATTCTGTAGACTGAAAATGTGGTTAATCTAAGCAACACATACGTTGTAATTTAAAAGGAGTTTAAAGAAATGAAGGTGAGAAGGAAGGGATAATGAGGAAGAAGACCAGGAAGAAGTTATCTGACTTTACCAACATGAAGTTCTCTAAATCTCCCAACAGAAGAGGGAACAAAGGCTTTTGGAGAAATAGTGGGGATATGATAGTGGGGAAGATGGCATCATAACTTCTAAGAACTCCACTTTCTATGTAGCATATTGAATGTTATTGTTTTTTCCAGAGGACCATGGGAGAAGATTCTTAAAAATTCATCCATGATTCCAGGTGATGACTAAAAGATCTGCACTATCATGCTGATAATACTGATAATCCTATCTTGCTGTGGTAAATAAGATCATATTCTCAATCATCTGGATGTTAGCACTAAATGTTCATGTATATTCAAGTGTAAGAATGTGAAATATGAACATTCATGTATTATTACATGTATGCTTGTATTTACACATGTGAATATATATATGTATGTAAACACACACAAACCTAAAACATAGCAAATGTGTTATGCTAAAATCTAATTTTTAGATTCCATATTGAGTTCTTATTTTCCATTTTTAACTCTTATGTCATAATCAACACATGTGAGAAGTTTACAGTCAGATTTGGAACAAGTGACCTTGCCTTAAACCACCTTTCTTAAGAACCCAGATGACACAGTATTCTCAACTATGGCCTTACGGCAGTTCTAGCTAGCTTCTGAAAACCTTTAAAAAGGCTCACAAAAACACACAACACAAATCTTTTGGTCTGCAATGTAGAAGCTTTAATATCTTAAGAATTGTGTCCACATTTATTGATTCACATGATTTCCTTCATTTATCACATATACTAAAGAATCAACAGAAAAGAGATTTAGGTGTTGACTTGGAGGTTTTGTAATTTAGCTAATATATTAATGAAGATTCGTAATTAAACATTCATTTAAAACGTCAATAACATTAAGTGTTGAACTTAATGTAGTGTAATGTGATGTACTTCCCACTTATTTTTCTTACTGAAAATGTACTACAGAATTTACTTCAAGCAAATTCCTGTGATGTCCCTGAAATTAACCTTACCGGAATATTAAAGGAAGGATTGAGAATGAAATCAATAGTCAGTCATTTACAGGACAGAAAATAAAAACAATGTCCACCAAACCTTTCTCAAATGGCTTAACGAGTATCCCCTTCACTGCTGCCCAATTTATTTATCTGAAAAAATACAAATTTAATAAAATTTTAAGGAAATAAAATCAATAACTCTGCCCTTTGCTGCAGTGATGGGCAGTGAAGGAATCTCCTCACCCTGGCTGAAGGCCTGGAGATACTGAGCTTTTCCTTCATAACAACAAAATTGGCAAATGATAAGTCTCCCTTAGTTGTCAATTGGAGGTAATATGACACCTATGTAAAATACAGACATCAGCATGTATTTTAGAATATTGTATTTTCTGTCAGCTTATGTATTCATTGCTCTGTAAGTTGTAACTTGTTTTCAAGTTTTTTTTTTTTTAATCTCTCTCTCTTTTTTTTTTTTTTTCTTTTTCTTTCCTCTTAAGGCATTATCAGTAAATCAAGTGTAGGAAGTATGCTTATGCTGCTGAAAGCCAGTTTGGGAGAAATAGTTTGAGTAGTCAAAATATTGCACCTGTCCATACTTATGACCCAGTTCTTTAAAGAATTTGGTCATTTACTGCAACAGAGAACTCCACTCTGAGATGGGCGGAAAAGGAGTATTGCACATTATTATCAGTTCATTATTGTAACATGTCCCAAAAAATAACTGCATTGTATCAGAGAAGCACCCGTAACTAGCATTCCCTTACAGTAATGGAACTTAAGTCACCAAGCTACTGTTCTCCTTCTGCAGCCACGTACAGATAATAGACATACATAACATCTGCAACATTCGCACATGATCAAAGGACAAAGAGCACAGAAAGGATCAGCAGCTGATCAGAAGCGTTTTTAGCTGGTTTAGAATTTTTCAATTAAATGACATTTCAAGACAAAAAAAAGACTAAAGTATTGGAAAACTTTTTTTTTCTGCCCTTTTTTTCTGCTCTTTTAGAATGGCTTTTCTTGGTATAATTCTAAGAACAAATAGCCTAAGTTAAAGTACTCACACAGATTGTGAGAGAGATAAGTACGAGTTTTTTTCTGTCTAACTTCTGATTTGGATGGCCACAAACTGCAACCATTACTGTCTTTTTGGGCATCATCCTGCATTAACTTCACAGCTGGAAAATGCAGTGAAGGAAAGTATAATTTCACAATTAGAGTGCAGTTCAGGGTCTCAGGTGAATTACAGTCATCTTCTGGCTCCACTTTCAGTCTTTCAGGCCTCTACAAGTGTACTCAACATATGTGTGCTTGTGTTTCCCTTTCTAAAAGGATGATGATCAGGTTATTTCTCTAATCTGCAAAGCAGTTTCTGATTAACTGGTAAAGAGCTAGCTCTATCTACCTAATGGAAAATATTCTTTCACAAGTCAATTCTATAAACAGACTGCTGATGTTTTGCCAGAAAATATTCCTCATAACATGTTAAAGAAATAAAGTATAACAATGTCTCTAGATTGTGAAAAAAAAAAAGCTAAAATACATGAAAGCACCATGTTTTCCTTTATAAGATAAAGCCTGGTATAGTGTTAGACATTTACAATCTAACAAAGACAGAATTTTATACTCCTTATTATGTGAATTTAATAAAAGTACCTTTACATATATCAACATTACAAAAAAAGCACTTTTTTTTTCTTTTTTTTTTGGTCACAGTCACCTAAAAATCTGATTCACTAAAGAGAAATGCAATATCCAGCTGATGAATAGCTGTTCGTTTCATTCATAATTCACATGGCTAGATGTAATAGTGAAAAATGTCTTCAATTTGGAAGTATTTTAGTAAGTTGCTCACTTGGAACCTAATCCATTTGCCATAGTCTCTTCCACTTACATAGATACTGCAATAGATGCTATTTAAGAGTAGGCTTTATTCAGACAAGCTGTTTGAATATTAGCTACCAACAGTTAAAATGAACATCACCATTAGCCTTAAGAAGCAAATTCTTGTTACTAAGTAGTAAAATTGTTAAGTTTGGGGAAACCTACCTTGTGAATTTTAAAAAGAACCTCACAGAGGTTATAGATTTTTTCAGCTCGTACCCAGTCTAGTGTGCTTACCTGAAATATTAAAAGAAAATATTAAAAACATATTTTTCTTTGCATATTTCTATAAAAATTATGAAAAGATGAAAAATTAAAAAGATTTCACTAATGATTATTCTACTGGATACTATAAAAATATTCAAATGTTACTACACTTAATATCTAGCATTTAAAAAAAGACTATCAAATAGCATTTTATTTTTAAATAAGCAGAACCTACAGGATTCTTAGTAAAATTAAAGCATTACATAATGAATTAATTAATTGCATATTTTCTATTATTGATAATGGAAACGGAAACCTCTTTCAAATCTCTATGGTGAGGTATATAATCATACCTGTTTTATAATATGCTAACACAAAGAACTTTCCAAAATTCAGAGTTGTCAAAACTAATATACAGATTAATACCTACTAATTGATATTATTGCTCCATACTTTTTTATCACAGATATGAGTTTAAAAACAGTATTCCAGAATTTACCTAAGATTTTTCTTCATAGCATGCAAAGCATCTTACTTAAATGTAAGTATCGGAAGTGTGTAATATTAACAATCATCTGATTTAATTCTTCATAAATCTATTTTTAAGTCCCTCATATTTGGGAAAAAAAAAAGCAAAACAGTGGTTTCTTACATCCTTGCCATAGAATTTAGACATACAGGTTGTGGAAATGCTTTTTATTTTCTGTTAGTGGATGTAGAATTTGATAAATACTTTTGATTAGATGTGTAGCTAAAATCTAGTCAGATTTAAATATAATAATGTCAGCTGCTTTACAAAACTAACTTTAAACTACAAAGTGCAGTAATTTTTGGAGTCAGACATTACTATGTAAAAACTTCTGTTACTCTTTCCTTTCTAGTGAGGTGCAATCCATATTTTATTTAAATTTGAATTTTTAATTATTGTTAGGAGTTGGTAATAACACAAGATTAGAAACAACTGGAACTGAGGAATTATGACAGATTCATAAGGGAATACTATACATTCAAACATCCTGACATTGGACTAGGTATTGTAGGTCTTTCTTTGGTCCTTGTTTAAAGGGAAGTCTTTTTTTTCTTTGATAATCATTTTGAAGATAAACCAATTAAAGATAACATGTTCTGGACTACTATTGTTCACTCTCAAAGGATCTTAATGCATCTTACAAACCAAGATTTATAGCAGATTGACTGTTAGTTCAATATTTGGTCTTGAGTTTCTGGAAGGAAAAAAATCTTTCTATTCTCAGCTAAAAGTACAAGAATCTTCCATTCCTGTTAGTGAGTAGACAGGACAAAAAGCAGAAGCACCCACTTACTTTCACTTATGAAAGTGAACTTAATGGCAGAGGGTGTAATTTAAAAGCTGTTCAGACAACTGAATTTTCATTTGCTCCTATTTTCTGTTTTGATTCTTGAAGACTAATCTAAACGGCTAGGGTTGTTTTTGCTACTATTAACAATGCTGCCATGGATAACGGTACTACTGCTGTGCCATTAAATTCACTATGAATACTTTAGAATTCTCCCCATTATTCTGTAGATCTCTCTCATCCTTTGACTCTCTGTAACCTCTTATAACATTTTGTGCGGAGATAGCAAGGGCAAATAGATCACAATCAACACCTATATAAGCCAAGTCTTTCTTTTTACAGTGTATATCAAGGAAAAACTACCATATTATAGCCAAGAGTGAAACAGTCTCAAAATCATAGCGTGCAAGGTCATCAGGAGAACACAAATGACATTTTGATGGATTTTAAGGAAGGGAAACAAACACAATACAAAGGGATACTGGAATCCACAGGGGAAATTGTCATTATTTATAGTTTTCTCTGAGAATGTCTAAGTTTAAATTGTCATAGCATTGCTTTAGAAATATCGCCAAGTGATCATATATTTGTAGTCCATGAGAAAAGCTGGAAGAACCAGTAGAGTTCACAAAAGTACAATATGTTGTAAATTATGTCTCATATTAACAAACACGAGTATATCCATCATAGCACATTTAATAAATAGGTCTAAGATAAACAAGGTATTGAAATATATTCCTTAAGCAATAAAGCTGTTTTTTCTCAATATTGGTTTTCTTTGAATTATTAATCTAAATATTCCATACATTGCATCATTTTGAAAATATTTTAAAATGACAAGATATTTACATTTTAATAAAGAATTTGAAAAAATATCTCAAAAAGTTATATGAACTAATATATAACCTGAAATTACAATTCTAAATCCATGATGAGATACTGAAATAACAGACCTATGTTTCAAAAGTACTAGGTGTTTAACAGGTGTTAAACCTCAGTGTGAGTTTCTGCAAACTCACTGTTTTGCATGGCATTCTAATGGATTTAGCAGACTACACTGTTCAAGCCTTCTTTTTTTAAAAGAATTTTCACCAAGTAATTTCAACATCAGTTCAGAGGAATGCTCACATTCAAAATATGCTTAACTCTAAATGGGCACACAATTCATTGATTTTTCTTTAAACATAGTTAAGATTTTAGAATGGGAGAAAGCTAACAATTAAAATCATTTCAGCACAGGCATACCTACTGTATGCATGTGTCAAACAACAAACTGAACAACAGATATTCCTTAAAAGAGAATTCTGTAATGTTACCCAACAAAATAGACCTTTATACTTACTCAGTGATAACATTAAAGGATTACACTATAGACATAGAACTAAGGAAATACAGTCGATGTGTATGTAATAAAGAATGTAATAAAATAAACTTGCATAGTAACATATTTCTAAAAGTTTTTTTTTTGTGATATGGTTTTCTCATATTTGAGAGTCTCAAAAGTGTGTCCTGATTACAAATATGGCAATTTGTGAATTAGTTCTGTAAATCTATTAAATACAATCAGATAAGTCACTTTAGAGATGCAGGAAGAATATTTTGTCAAGCAACCTTACTGTTTGAGCTTCATTAGGTGAACTATGATCAATGATCTGATCTAGGAGTTTTCTCAGATCTTGGGAAAGTCAAAAGAGAGTATATTATTACTAAGAATTGTTTTAACACAAATAATCAAACATGTTACTTATTAGTAATTATTATTATAATAATTACAATGATTATATTAATAATAACTGCTAATAATATTAATATAATGTTCTGCATCAGATATTTTGCCAATTTCAAGTTACAAATCACTGAAATTTCCATTCAAAAGTGAATCTGTACCTCAGTTTTGAAATTTTGCATTATTTTATCAAGCCTTTTCCATCAGTCATTAATGAGCTGAAAGTTGTTAAATACTTCTAATAAGAAAAAAGTCTTCACAAGCAGGAATCATCAGTAATACTTATTCAGGAAAATCACATGAAAATTAAAGGGGAGTCCAATGACCACTGATGAGCGGAGGCTGGAATAACGGTTAATGGCATATAACAAAGGTACAGGCAGGTGATCACAGAATCAGTAATTTAATATGGTTCTAGATGTACTATTATATATAATAGTTCATGATTTATGTACTTGTCTAAATGAGAGATGGTGAGCTTGCTTGCTCTTAGACAAATATAACTCTTTCTAAAACAGCTGGCAGTTTGTCTCAAGGGCCATCATTGCTGTCGTAGCAAGTAAAATTCATATTCACTTTGCACTTTCCTAGTTGTTTCAGCCAAGGTGATCATCTGCCCAACTTAAACTGACTGATTTTTTTTTATGCCTTGAAGACTTTTTGTCTTGAAGATAATGAACATCTCCATCATGCATCAAATGTGTTTTCCAGCCTGTTTCCAGGCTATAGGTTGCTGATTATGCATTAGTTCTTAGATATCTAGTATGTTGCCTTAAAATCAAAATGAATGCTACAAAGAAAAAAATATTTTATTTATGTCTGTTATAATCAGTACTTTTTTTATTTGTTCATCTACATAACCTAGAAATAAATTTTGAGGATGAAGTGATGGAGTCTTCATAATAATTTTAAAATAATGATTTGAATTTAATACAGTTATGTCTTGTTTTTAATATAATTATTTAAGAATTTTTACATTTAAAATGTTACATTTTAAGTCATATTATCCTGAATTATCTTGGGACAAATTTCCACTCCTTAACAAAACTGGCTTCTTCAGAAACACAGAATTATCTTACAATAAAGAAAATCTCCCAGAATTCCTTAGATATAAGTGGACTAAAATATTTGTCTACAGTAAATACCATTGTAAGTGAAAGCAATATAATAACACTTATAGACTGTACTTTGCAATCACATCTGTTTTCTGTTTTTTTATATATATCATAACATCTAGAGGGCACTATTTCAGACTCTGTCAGCTGTAATAAAAATGCATGCATTTTTAATCCTTAATTATCCCCTAGAGCTAACCACGATTACAGAATAATTGACAAACTTTACACTGCCAATGACTGATAGAGGTGTTTACCTTGAGTTATCTATTCTATAATGTTTACGACACCTAACATATCTTTATCCATTTTCCATAAGAGAAATTGAAAATTCAGCTTCACTAAATCTGACAAGATTTGTCCTTATATTGTTGTATACAATAAGTACCCCAATAAAACACTTCTTAAGCACAGCAGACTGCAATAAAGATATTACAGTTATCTAATCTCAGCATTCAAGCTGCAACTTCATTGTAAATTCATTTGCTTTATTTAGGAAAGGTCTTGATCTAGACAATTTATATATTCTCAAACTTATTATATGGAAGTGAGTGAATAAGAATTCTGTAATGGAGTGTATAATTAACTAATCAGATTGACATAAAAACAAAAAGAAGATTTTTTTTGAATTCTGCTGGAAGTTAGAAACTGTATTCACCTCCACATGATCTCTTATACACAAAGAAATAGAGTAAAAATCATATCAGATGTTTTTATGAACATTTATAAGCTATGGAAAAGGTCCTTAAAACTAGCTATATGACTATCTGCTTTGTGTAAACCACAGTGCTGGATTGCAAATAGGACAGCATCAGAGAAACAAATCTGAAATAAAATATAATGGCAAGCACCTAAAGATTAGTGTAAGGCTTCTTCAGGGGAGTTATGGTTGAAGCTACAAAATTCTTCATGCTCAGATATGAAATACAGAGCCAGTATCAGGATGGCTCATGGGTCAGGGGCTGCTGACAGGATAGGGCTGAGCTTGGCCCGTCCGGTGAGGCCGTCCCTCCTGCACCAAGGGAGCAGCAGGGTCATGGAGACAGACGAGGCAGATGCAGTCAGCTTGGAAGCGTGGCTCGAGATCCAGGTTTGAGCTCTAAATGTGTGTCATTGCCGGTAAGCGCCCTTTTCTTTATTTCTTTTTTTAATAATTTATTTTTAATATTATTCCTTGATATAAAATATCTGTGGCATGATTAAATATCAGGAAAACTGCTGAGTGGATTTTAGGTTTCATGCATTCTGTCATACACTTAAGTGCATCTGAGTAGTGTGATGACCTAACACGATGATCAAAGGAGATACCTTTCTTGATTTTTTTGAAAAGATATTGTTTCTACAAATATTTTGCACAGAAGCACTGTAGGGTATCAAAACAGTGACAAATAAAATGGTAAAAATTCTACCAAACATTTATCCTTACTTGCTTGCTCTTAGTAGAGTGCTGAATATGAGAAATGAAGTAGCCTTTCCTCAGTTAGTATCACGTAGATGGATAGTTTTAATTACATCAAAAATTTTCCTTTAAAAACAGGTCTGAAGACCGAGATTAAAACACAAAAATTTGGTATGTTTATTTATTAATATTTTTTGTTTTATTTTTCATTGTAATTGTGTTCTAGTGGCTGAATAAGATTTTAACTCTTGACATATAAGCATGAATATTCTTTTGCAGAGAAAAAAAAAAACCTTTTTACAGATGTGTTCTCTCATTTTAAAAAAAGTACTATTAGTTGGCCATTTTAAAATGCTAGGAGGTAACAGGGATCAATGGATTTAGAATTTGAGTCTAAAATGTTATCGATTTCTTCTTTCTAAACAAAGTTCAAAGAGTAAAAAATTTCACAAAAATAGGATAGGTGGTATATACATAAAAAGATCAGATTTTCTTTTGTTCTAGTAAATCAGTGGACTGACCACTTTCTGATCAAGAATTAAGAAACCTGTTTAGCTTCAAATATACTTTACTTCTATATCTTGTTCTTTGTGATGTATTTAAAACAGTAGCTCTTAGAAGGAGAGAGAAAGCATTGTAAAGTTCCCACATGTTATTTCCATGTCATTTTTAAGAATTTAGAATTCTCTTTTCAGCATTCTTTTCACCATTTCTTTAATTATTATTTTTTAGTGTTTTACAGTGGTATTAGATAAGTCATCTACTGTAAAATATAATCCTATGGAAATAAAGCAGTATCCTGTCACTCTTTCAAAGTGCACTCAGTAATAGTTCAATCCCTAGTATGCAAAATTCACAACTCTTTAGTAAGGATGTTGTATTTCATGTTATGAACATCTTGTCTTTAAAGCAAGAAATTTTGGTTATAACCAATGACAAAAAAAATCTGAACATATCAACTTAAAAAAGTAAAACAAATGTTCCCTATTAAGAATTCCTTGAGCTCTACATATATTGTAGGATTTTCAGAGGACCTTGAAAGAGGTTACTTCTCTAAAGCTTATTGAAATACAGTGGCATCTATAGTTTTAACTGCTTTTCAAGTCAGAGCTGATAACTCTGCTTAGCAGGAAAAAATAAACCCATACATAACAAATAGATTTCCATCTACAGTGAAATTATCCTTCCCCCTCTTCCCAAGTTTTTGTTTGTTTATTGTTTTTTTACCGGTGGAGTGCTGAAAATGTAGAAGGATGAACCCTTCAGTGCCAGAAACTTAAATTTGTAGAGCTGAGATGAATCAGTTCCTTCAAGTCTCTCATTTACCCATCCCATATGTATGACCTGTAAAACAAAGTCATTGAAAATTAAAACTCATTTTTTCCAGTGAGGCAAAAGATAGACCCGAATAGCTCAAATCTTTCCACAGGGAAGATTGTACTAGATTTTAATGTATCATTCCTTGCTTTTAAACTGACTGTCTACTGCCAGCACACTCTTAAAACTTTAAACCATTCCAGTGTTTCAAAAGTCCTGGAGAGGACTTAATTCATATTGTATAGGTTTTCTGAATCCTGATCCTAGTCCAGGCAACAAAGTAACATCCATTCTGGTATGCCATGCAGGAAAGGAAGAATTTAATATGTAAAAATTAAGAATATTTATTATTGTAAATTCAGGTATTCTAATGTGGTTAATCTGTTATTAGAAACTTCCAAAGGTCTTCCAAAGCTTCTGACCTTTTAAAAAGCCCGCTACATATATTTCAGCAGACTCTCATTTAACCATCAGATAAATAAGATATACTAAAATGATACAGCCAGTACTCTAAATTCTACCTTACCTTCAGGACAGTCAGAAGCTGGACATACTAGAACTTCTTTGACACATACCTCTTATGAGAGACATCTGAAGGCACCAGATTTATCTGGAAATAGCTTTCTGTATGTTAACTTTTCGCATTGTTAACAAAGTGTCTTTGTCACACCAATTCTTTCTTTAAATACCTTTGGCAGGACAAATTTTATCACATCAGAAAGATAGGTGCTTTATGCTGTAGCAAAACTACTGACAGATTTGCTCATTACAGCGCTTTGCTCTAACAGTATTACATGTCCTTTTACATAATAGATCAGGCAATTTTAAGAAAACATAAAATTCATAAGTAAGATGTATGCTTCCTTGTTGAGGCAAATGCAGATAAAAGAAGCAATAACTGTAGTGTGGCAGTAGAAAATCAGGATTGTAGCTGCTCATGGAAACAACCTTGATGTATGCAAAATCAAGCCTAGAATGTTTAAGAGAAATCTTGAAATAGTTACCTAATTTTGAACAGACTGATCCAATGATTTGCAAATACAGCTATTGCTGATAAGCTTGCTCTTTTTCAGTTTTTCAGGCTACACTCCTAAAAAGTATTGGGTTATGTAGGAGCACAAATGCCACGACACTTATGAATATTCTCAGCCCCTAGACATGTTCGTTTAGTGTTTTAAAACAAGGAAAAGGTGAATTTCTCAGTCAAAACCTTGGGAAGATTGGTCTGAGAAGCCTGGAATTCCATGTTGGTTTGTCACTTCTTTTTTCCTCTGTTATTTTAGATGTGCCACCCAGGCTCTTCAAGATTTTGTTTCCACTTCTAAACATGTCTTCTTTGTTTTTGTGTAATTGACAGGAAAAATGTAACTTTGATGTACCTAGTTGAGGTATGAGTATGTTGTCTTGCAAGCATCAGCCTTACTTACCAACAGGTGTAAGAGGCAACCATGCCTTCAATCCATTCAGACATCAAATTAAGAAAAAGTGTATTTGAATTTCTTCAACTTGAGGGATTTTTCCTGCATTGAAAATATGCTTTATGCCAAAGTAATAACATCTGTGAAATGGGAATAATTTCCCTTATTTGTTTTCTGGAATTTGTATGAAGATTGTACCACTAGCATATTCTTATCTGTGATTGCAAGCTGAGCTAAAATCATAGCTATAATAGCTGTGATTTAGTGCAGCACTTAGTCTTCTGGATAATTCTCTTGAGGATGTATTTAGTACAAACAGAGATTACATTTTCTGATCAGCTGCAGACATATATTTTAGGCTTGAGTTTTAAGTGTTTTACTAAAATGGAAATTCATCACTATTATTTTTATTGTAGTCACATGACACTGTGACCAGATTACTTGTAGTAGGTCAGAAACAAAAGTCTTGCTTTCAAGTTTATCTTCTTCCACACCCTAAACATTTCTTTATAACTGTTAGTACCTATAAACTCAGTAATAATCTGCCTTTGTAATATCGGTCATTTAATTTCTTTTTGAACAAGTACATGGATTATCATGATGTCATCTATTTGTTCCGATTCTTCAAAGACTACAGAAAAAAACAAAATAGCAATATTTCAGCTACCCCTTGAATACGCTGGGCAAAATATGACTCTGCTTGACTGAAATGAGCAGCCAAATTCAAACAGCAAACAGCCTTGGAACCCTGATTTTTTTATTATTATCATTCATTTCTATATTTGATGATAATTCCCAAGAAATGGCAAAAATGATTAATAGCTTTTTCATTTCCATTTTTTTTTAAGATATTACTTAGATTTAGATTGTCAGTATAGTTTCCTGACCAGAGAAGTGTTTTTGCACCTAGGAATAGAAATAAGAAAAACTGATTTGCTGATTTCTATCTTAGGGAAGAAAATAAAACTCATCCAGAAAAAAAACAAGCTGGTACACTGTAGTCCAATGTGAATATTTTAAAAATAAATGCCCTTTCAAAAGCTTTGAAAGCCTTTAAAATCACAAGGTTATGGTTTCTATATTAACACTATGAAATTCTTACCTAAGTATTACATATGCCAGTAAAACAAAATCTTATAGCAGTTCTTGACTCTTCTAAAGGATATCTATTCTTTTATTACCTCGGTCAATTTTTAAGGAAAATGTGAAAAAAAATTAACAATAAGCCAATAATTAATAAGCCAACAATAATTAACAATGGATTGATTTAAAAGTCAGAGAAGAATATCCCTGTAGAAAATTTACTGAATATACAAATTTTCAGTACTTACATACATACATTTAAGGAAAACTGTATATAGTAGGGTTAGAAGACAAGAAATGTTTTAGTAGTTTTTGGGTTTAGAATTTTCATAATTAAGGGGGGAAAAAAAGCAGTATTTGAGCTGATTTAAATGCACATTGTCGAAATTAGCAATGTCTACATGTCTAACATCTCCTACAGGAAGAAATAAGGCCAAGATACATGTCTGAAGAACGACTGCTACTGGAAGATTTGGAGTGAGCTCAGTGGATTTAGTGTTACTTGAATTACTATTATTTGAATTAATTGAGGATAATAAAAGGGGAAACAAGAAAGCAAGTGATAAGGAGTACAAAAAAGAAAGAGGGAAGGCAAATGCAAGACAGAGAGAAAAGATAAAGGTCATTCAGGAGGAGATACAAACATTTTAAGACAAAAAATAACAAAACACAATTAAAGTGAAATTAAAATGAAAAGAACAAAAGAGAAGACATTACAGAGATATGTAAAGAAGGAAAAATCAAAGAGAAAAATAAATCTGAGAGAAAATAAAAAGCCATAGAGAAGAGAGTATAAAAATTTATAGATACACATTGCTTAAAAAGTAAAGAAAAAAAAATAGAAGGCTTTTCTTTATCAGAATCAGTGTTTAATTAACAAAATGCAAATAAAACTAAGTATCTTTTATTTAAAAAAGGAAGAGAGAGAGAGAGAAAGCTCTAACATTTGTTTACCTTCTCTCCGTCTCTCTCTCTTATTGACTGGTTTATTTAATGGTCATTTAGATTATGTGAATGAGTAAAAGAATTATTATTCAGTTTAACAGAAGTCTGTATGAGAAAAAAAAAAAAAAAAAAAAAGACCAAAGCCTGCCATTTGAAGTTTTAAGGAGTGCTGATTTGGCATAACACTGCAAACTACACCATTCTCAGCATTTCTTTTAGCACTCCTTTCCTATACTGCCTAATCAATCTCAGACTGGAATTTAAAATGCGTGGAAAATTACTCATTCATCATTGCTATGTTATTAATTTCCTAAAGTGTTCCAATATACTTCACAAAAGTTCCCGTAGGAACAAAATGAGCAATGGCACTCATTAAGGAGTGATAATAAAAGTCACTAACAAAATGTAATCCAATGATTGCAGATGAGTGAATATTCTTATTTGTAGTTACTGTTTTCCTACAGCAAAACAGCAACTAGATGACTCGCAGCTTAACATGTGTTTAATAAAGTCATTTAATAAAGTCATCAGTACCTTTTGTATGTAGTACTGCTAATTAAATAGCTATGAAAAGTAAATGAAGTAAAACACTCAAGGGGAAAATAGTTAAAGAAAATCAAGTAGATTTCTGACATATGAAAGGTCAGAACAAATGCGGTTGAATACTCATTTAGTTAAAGAAGGAGAGGAATCTACAAGAGAAGCCAGCCTTGACCTCAAGCTAAAACCTAATGTTGTACCATAAAGCATCATGGATCAATTCCAAAATAAGAAAGCTAAGAGAAGTATAAATTGCTTTAGTTTTAGCCTTAGTCTTTTTTCTGGTCTTCTTCAAAGGAAGTAGCAGGTGGAATATTCTAACTGCGAAGTGGAGGATGCAGAACAGACAGAGGAGGAACTAATAGAATTTTTTGTATATTTGAGACCTGCAGGCCTCCCACTTTTACATATTTCAGTCCCAGGTAAGGAATTTCACAAGTCCGACAGGCACAATTTGAACACCACAAATAGCAACATGTCCATATTAACCCATGAAAGAAAAATATCAAGATGAGTATGATTTCAATCATCCTCCCAGATCTGGTTGCCTACATCAGTTTTGGCTTCAGAGCCCTTTGGGTAGTGACACCTCTTTCAGCTGTTAAATTGGGGCTGATACTATTTTTTTTTTTCATGAGAGTCTACTGATAATTTCATACCAGTTAGGGTCTTTCAAGTTAGGATCTAAAACCTGAAACTCTCTCTTGGGAACACTTATCAATACGTTGAACTTTGGAAAACAAAACAAAATCATCCTTTTCTGAATGCAGCAGGGTGATACACCTATGCTTGCCTTTTATACAGTTGGGCTTAGTGTAATCCCCAACCTATTGCCCAAAGTTTGAATTCTCTGGCACAGTTGCCCATCATGTGATGTGAATGCTAGGTGGGTACTGTACATGGCAGAGCAGTGTTCATGACTAGGTGTCAGAAATATTTTGCTGGAGGAGGTGTGACCACAACTATCAAAGAGTGCACTCCTGTACTAAGTTAAGAATATCCATCTCTAAGCTTCTTGTCCAGAAATGGTATGTCAAAAAAGTTATTATAGTCAATATTGCTCTCTCTGATGACATCTGAGAGCCTTTCAGAAAAGAAGATCCAAACAGGGTTGAGGTTTACAGGGTCC
The DNA here is from genome assembly GCF_059628265.1 of Tinamus guttatus. NCBI lineage: Eukaryota > Metazoa > Chordata > Aves > Tinamiformes > Tinamidae > Tinamus > Tinamus guttatus. The sequence continues at coordinate 1,937,911 of NW_028288917.1, forward strand.
CCTGGAGCTCATCTAATCCTATCTCCCGGTTTAAAGAGTACCAGTATAGATCAGTTTATTCAGGGACTTATTCACATGAGTTTTTAGTATCAGCGCTAATAACACAACACGTTAATATCTACATTTTGTATATTATCCATTGAAGTTAAAGATTCCACAACCTGCCTGGTTAATCTTCTCCAGTGTCTATCCAAATTACCAAAAGTTCCAATATGTGAACATATTCAGATGTTTTTCTTTTGGGAGACCATACCTGGTGAAACGGTTATTGAGTTGGGCAGAATGAGGTCTGAGTTGCTTCATCAAATCTAGAGATCATGACAGTCACCTATCAGCAAAACAAGACTCAGGTTTTTTAAATGCATTACATCTTACAGATTATTTTCTCTTGACTCTTTCATTTGTATTCCACACAGCTCCTCTTGCTAATTCTTCCAGTCACTGTGTTTCTCTCATTTTTTATGGAATCACTCAGCAGTATATATCCTGCAATAACTTGGAATTAATTTAGAATCAATCGCAATCTGAGTCTTATTGTTATTTTTACCTAATCATATGTACTTCTTTATTCATGCTGTACAGTAGTTTCTCTTCTCTATCCCAAAGTAACATTCATATGTCAACAGCTGACAGCCAAACCTTACTTAATTAGTGACCTTTGTTCTTCCATATTAGATGTTCTAGTCTTTCACATATTCCTGTGTTTTTTAAAAATCAGCAGAAATCTCAATTCCTTAGTTACTCTTTTCTTAAATTCCTTTTTTTTTTGTTCAATCAAAATTATAGCCACCATAAAGTGCCCTTAAAAAACTCCTCCTCCTTCTCCTCCTCCTCCTCCTCCTCCTCGTCAAATAAAACTCAATTTGTTTTTTGTGCTGTTTGGGAAAATTAAAAAGAAAAAATCTATAGCTGTTGCAAAGAGATCCTCAAAAATAAAATTCAGTCTGAAAATATACTCCCAGATTCCTTCTGCATGTTATTGCTTAATCGATCACATGACATTTTTTCTTAAAAATGTATTAACATAATTGTAATTGGAAAAGCATCCTGAAGGAGAAGCTTAATCAGAGAACATGACTTTTCACCATAAATATAATTATATTGTTTCAGTCACTGTCAGAAAATCTGTAGACTCGTCTGACAGCAGGAAGCTATAGTCAACACTATTAGGATAAGAAATGCTGTTTAAATGCTGTGTTTCATATACTTAGTTTTTCAATAGGAACTATTGGTCAGTCTTTGACATAGGGTTGCTTATTCTGACCCATTCCAGAGTTTCTAGAATTAAATGTTCCGAACCTTGCAACTTTAAAAGAGTAAACTAATATGACTATTTTTTTTTTCTTTTCTCACATACCTTCAGGAAGCTAAGAATCCAGGCAAAAGTGAAATGATACTAAGTCTTTGACAACAAGCTGTTATCATCATCTACTTCTCTGAATTTTTAAAAATATCCAGAATTCTGTAAACATTTAATCATCCACTGAAGTAACTACAGGATTTTTCAAGTTGGAAATTATTTAAGCCTTTGAATATTTTACTATTTATGTCTCTAGCCACTTATACATTTTTAAAAATCTAACTGCAAAGATAAATTTCATCTGAGTTTACTGTACCTATTTAAAAGTTAATCATTTAATTGAAGATAGTCATCTATGTCTATGTTTCTGCAGAAATGTAAGAACCATGAGATGATGTTATGTCTAACTTGAATGAGACTGGGAGAAGAGACTGAGGTGCAAATTAGCCTCCCTGACGTCTCATGTAAAAAAAAAAAAAGAACTATTTTTCCATTCTAAAGAGAGAAAAATGGAACATATAAACACCATGAAATACTGTGAAATATCATTGTTTTAGAGGACACAACAACATTTTTGAAATACATTCAGAAATGCAACATGATAATCAGAATGTATTGATTTGTTCCACCAAACATAACCTTATTATCTACAGTTTCTTCATCTTCAAAATCAGTGTAATAGTAACAGTTATTTACACCACAGAGGAACTAACTGACTAGAGGTTCAGCTATTTAAGTGCTTTGAAGTAGTGTTTATTTGTTGCTTTTATTTTCAGTGAAAGCATTGAGGTCCCAGAAAAGATTCTGAAGCAGATCAAGAGATTTTCATTAGGAATTGCATAGCTGACTTCCAAAATACACAAAGAAGAATTACAAAGGAAGATTTAAACTCTATCTTTAGGTGTTTGCATTATGTTCAAAAGAGTTTAGCCCTGCTGTGCTTCTAGATGTTAAGTGCTAAAAGTATAGTCTTCAAGAATCTAACTTTTGCTGACTAACAGTTTGGAGAAACTATATTTATCAGTTAATAATATACTTATAAAGCATTTTCCTCTAATTTAAGAAAATAAAAAAAGAGAAACTGATTTTCTAAGAGTATATGCGCTGTCTTAATCTGCCACATGAAGTCAGAGTTCATGCCTGCCTGAGGTAGCAGTTATACTACAAAGAAGAGTGAAAAATCCCTCATATTTGAAAAGTTCCTTATTCAGAAGAATTATTCAGAATTATTTCTAAAAGATGTTTTCTTAACCTCTTAAGGACCTCCAGTAATGGGGACTCCATGTTTCTCACAACAATCTATTCCAACATTTTTTCAGCCTTACCTGAGGTGAAATCTATTCCTCACATCTAACACGAGTCATCTGTGCTATAATTACAAACCAAGATTTTTTTGTCCTTTCCACTAAAAACTCAAATTCCAACATCCTCAGAGTAAAGAGAAGCTCTTTTAGTCCATAACTCGAACAAAAATTCCATAAATCATAAAACATATGTGTAGCATCATTACTTGCTTCTTTGTAAATGTCATTCTCTGAACAACCACAGGAGAACATTAGTTTTTCTCTCTGCAACATCAAGTTACCCTGTCTGAAGATTTATTTCATACCTCCCTCTCTGTCTTCTCTTCTCTGTCTTGAGCTCTTCTTGAGCTCTCTTAGAGCTCTTCTAAAGCTCTGTTTCTTCTAACCTTTCCACAGAAGCCATGAAAAGCCTTTGGTCAAGACCATTTTTGTAGCATAGCACACAGAATTAGGTGGAATACAGCACTTTGCATGTTTTCCAGGGAACACTCATTCATATATAACATATAGCCCAGATGCTTGCCTCTCTATCAAAAGCCACCAAAAAGACAAGAGCTCTGATATGTAGCTCTGGCCTGAAGTTAAACTGACAAGGTAACAATGTGAGAAACTGCTGGACATGACACACAATGCACAGGAAAAAGTGGCTGGCCACCTCCAAGCTAGCACTGCTAATAAAACAATAACAGGATAAACTGGCAGGCAAAATATATGATAGGGAATTATCAGGAACTTCCATTAGTGAAGAATATCAGAGTATAAAGCATGTGGGTTGCTTATTTGGAAGGGACAAAATGGGAGAAAAGGTAAATCATGTAAGGTAAACCATGTGACTGGCACTTTTGAAGGGCACCTGCTCTGAGTTGGACTACCATAGCCTGATATAACAATAAACCCGCCGTTTCTCTGACAACCTCCTATGTATCTGTCTGGCTTCTGTGGTCAGTAGCACTACGATGTCCTTCCTAATGCTAGAAGGGTGACAGAGGATGGACTGAATTGCCCAACAGAGTTTATGTCCCCAGTCAGTATTTTGTTGGAAGAATGAGTTGTTCCCACAGCATCTCACAAATATATTTTGATTATTTTTACATATGTGCTGTACCATTAAGTGGCTTCAAACCTGTTTTTCAGACTCACCCTTCAATACACCAAGATCATTCTTATGTCTAATACTATCTTTTACAGCTTCATGTCTACAAAAATTAGTATAGATACTTTTGCTAATGCATCATAAGGAAAACATTAAGTGAGTTGGATCCAGGAGAGACCTTTTCAGAACTCCATCAATATATCATTTAATTTTAAAAGTGAATCATTTAACTATTCATGGATTATCCAGCAAAGTTGTACCAGGAAATCTGGGTAAAATTTCTTTACCAATATCCTCATGTCAAGAGGTGTCAAAAGCTTTACTGAAGTCAAGATAAATCAGTAACTGCTTCTCACCCATCCACAAAATGGGTTATCCTACCACTGAAGGAAATTAGATTAGATATTCACTACTTATTCTTGACAAGTCCTTCATAGCTGCCACTCATCTGCTTATTATCTTCCAGCTGTATACAAATGTTCTGCTTATTTATTTCAGATTTCTCTCTAGAGTTTGAAGTTAATTGACTAGTCTTTAATTCTCCAGTTTCTCTTCCTTTCAATGACAGCCGCTATTTACTCTTTCCTAGTCTTTTGATCTGTCAGCTGGCAGTTATAAATCCTCTGAGGTATCTCAATAACAGCTCTGAGATTACTTTGACTATTTTTTCATGCCACAGGGCCTAAGTACCACCAAAACATTCTTTCATTTTATTATCTGAGAGCTTTTCATATTTTGCTAGTATTACCTGCAATAACCATCTGTTGCAGTTGACCTCTTCAGTGAAGGTTGGTCTCTGATAAACTGAGTAAAGGCAAATATTTTCCTTTGTCATCTCTTGCTAGTAGTGAACTTACAGGATAATTTTTTGTTACCTATATATCTCTTACTCTTTGCATCTTAATTTTTGTCCTAGCCTTTCAAATACATGCTCTTCTTTTATAATCTTTGTATCTAGAATTTAATTTCTGCATGTTTTGCTCTGGAGGTCAGTGATTTAGGCAAGCAAGTCTCTTTTCTGAAGACATATGTCGAAAACAAACAAAGAATTATTTAAATCCCAGCTAATTCAATTAGTATATTACTGTGCCCTTTGTAGGCCTTGACTCAGGTTGCAAAGGCCAGTAAACAGTTCTGGAATAGCACTGTCAACAGATTCCAAATCATGTCATGGATTGGTGATACTGTAGGTGAAACACAAATGTAAATTTTGGTGCAACACAGTAAAAGTTTCCTAACTGAAGAGCTGCAGATGACAATACATGCACCATACACAAGTCTATGAAAAGGCACAACTAAAGCAAAGCTCCAAATTCATCAAATTTCCCTCATGCTCTAAATCGTTGACTGTTACACATACAGGAATCCTATATTGTAGCTGTATTGAACCACTACAAAAGAGTAAAGAGAGCATAAATATACAAACAAGGACAAGGAGAGACTTCACCTTTTCCTCCAACTGCAAAATATCAAAACAAAAAAAGAAAGAGACTTTGTAGGAACAACTGAAAATCTGTTTTATAGCATATCAAGTAAAATTATACATAGTATTGATTAATAGGTGATAAACATTTTTCTTAATACTGAGAAGAAAAGGTATTGTTTAATGGGGGATTAGAAACGCTCGTACAGTCTTAAAAAAATCAACTCTTGCTCAGTACAGAAAGAATCACCTAATTTATAGTTTTATATAAAATAACCAGCAATCCAGTGGTGCGTATCTTACGAAAACTGAATCACAAATCTAACTGCTTACTGATAACAAAATTAAATGCTTTCATGTCTCTAGAGCACTGTAACAAATTATACCAATTATAATCAAAAGTTACAATTCTCGGACAACGGCAGCTGTAAATATCCTTCGTACTCAATAAAATAACATGCAATCTAGTTCAATCTCCCTGTCTCCTTGCAGAGCACCAATCCACTCTAGAAGAACCCCATGTTCAAGTGCCTCATGCTTCCAGTCATGTCTGAGGTCTGCACAGGCTACATATAATGCCAGGGCTTCAGCAGTGGTACTTACTTGCAGAAACCTCTCAAAGTCTCTGTCCTTAGCAGAGACTAACTAGCATGACATGGTCTGAGATAATCAAAAAAACTCCCAATAACAAGCTGCAGATTTAAGCACTGGCAAAAAATGAATATCCAATAGTTCAAATGCCTCGTAGTTTAAATGCCTGCTTTGGAGGGAGAAGAGACATTAGCAGTATGAATGTAGGCAGACCATTCTGATTAGCTTGACAAACTGGTACTGTTTAATTTAACATTATCACTATGAATGTAATTACATCTGTTACTACCACTACCTCTGCCAGTATCTCTTCCTAATTTTGGATCTTATATGCAGGGCAAAGTGCAAACTCTTTGTTTAATGTCTTCTTTGGGCAATGAGGTCCAGAAATACAACTGTTTTAGACTTGAGAATCTTTAGTCCCATTTCCTCATTCTACAGTTTCCTTGGCTACAAGCCTGTAGAATTCATCTTTTTCTGGATTTCCAGAAAAATATTTCCAGTTAAACTAATCAAGGACAACATGAAAGGAAAGTAAGAAACCCTCGTTAGCAAACTAATTTTGTATTTGTTCATGCCAAATCCCTGTACGTCATATACCTATGAAAACCAGAATTTGAATGGAACCTGTCCCGATGTGATCTCACTTTGTTTTGAAAGATTAGTTTGGATTCTGAAGGGAATGATAAAAACACAAACTTTACTTAAGGAAGTTCCTCAAATTACCCCTAGTCTCTCAAGCTTATATTTTTCTCTTTCTTATAAAGCAGGTTTATTACCTACAGCAATTCAAGTTTGTGCACAAATTATGTAAGTGTCATTAGGCTTGCCTTAAATTTGCTATCCCAGAAATTAACATCCTAAATGCATATGGTGTTCCTTTCATATTCTGAAGGATTCCACTCATTATTGTTGATTAATGAGAATCTGCTGTATTAACTATGACATTTCAGATTTAAAACAGATTTTTCAAATGTGGTTTTAAAATTTAAAAACTGTTTAAGCACCTGTACATGAGCTCTACAAATTTTGCAACTTAAAACAATGACAACAATTGACAAAATTAAGAATTTTGTTCTGGCAATGATTAATAATAAAATTAAATTTGGGTAATAAAATTAATGTCTTACCTGATCTGAGGGAGAACAGCATTTATTTGCCATTTTCATCTAGAGAAAAGAGATGGAAGAATACTCAGTATTAATGTTCTCATACTAAGAGTTACTATGAGGCAATTAGTACTGACATGGTTAATGTATACTGGTATTAGTACTTCAAAATGATACTTATAAGAAATTATATATTTTCAGTGCAGAAATACTAGAGTATAATTATACTAAGCCTGGAAAACAAAGGACTCAAAAGGAAACCTGTCATCAGAGTTTTCAGGAAATCCTTCATAAAGAATTGGATTTATGAATTCTACTTTGCTACTGTGGAAATATTATTCTGAACTGTAGGTATCATCTCATTTAGATCTCAGTTAACAATTGTGTAAGTGGATCTGTAAATTAGGCATATGCTCAAGTCCTTTGTGAAATGAAGGATAGAGCATATAAGACTGATGAAGGAAATTTTGTTTATGATTTCCTTTTGTTCAGTATAAAGTTACAAATCTTTTTTGCTCACTGTTTAGTCAATGAAGAGATGCACTGATTTTGGCTTTTCTTTGACAGTCATAATTAGCATAGATGACTGCTGAACACATCCCTATGAAGCCTTCTTTAAAGTGAAACACTTTTTAAAGTGAAATATCAACATCAATGAACTAAAGATATGGGATTTAGACATGAAAAGATTGAATGGCTATAAGGAAAGGTTCCCCTATGTGTAGGAATAGAACCTGCAAACACAGATGATGAGTCCTTTCAAACAATTTTATGATCACAAAGTGACAAAGCGCTTTCCCTCATTTTACTTAAAAAAAAAAAAAAAAAAAAAAAAAAGCTATAACCAATATCTCACCAAGAACAGGATATTAGCAAGATGAAATCTGTGGGTAATCTGCTCAAAGCCAGGGCACGACAGCTAGAGGCCAAAAGGCCTTGTATTATGCTAACCACACACGTCGGCCTTAGGTCTTGTTGGGCTTTATCTGGACCTGTGTGGGATGCTGCAGCCTGTTTGGCCATTGTTATCTGAAGAGTGTGAGACTCATTTATGTATTTATCAGGAAAATGCATTTGTGGAGTATAATATTACATATATACATATGTATATATTTACAATTATTTGATACCAGTAACAAGTACTTATTCTGAATAGAATCACCCTAAACAAAATGACCCTAGGATAATATGCAATGTAGAGGAATATAGGATGATATCAAGGGTCTTGAATGTAAACATGGAGGATGATACAAAGGCCCCAGGGCTATAAGAAATTGTCACTCATCCCTAACCCTTAGTGGGTCGTAGGAATTTGTTCCTCTCGCTCATTTTTGCATTTTGAACTGAATTGTGTATCTGAATGGTGCAGGTGTGCCAAATGATGTTTCGGGTGATGAGGTGGCCAAGCTGACATGCTGGGAGCTGGTGCAGCTGCCAAGCCTGCCTTCCACTCTGGTGAGGCACCTGATTATGCACAGAGAAGGTTCTCTAGCCCCATGGACGGGCCATGCCACCCCAGAGGAGTGGGACCACGGCAACAGAGGTGTCACAGCTCTGCAGGCATAGACACCTGCATTGTAGCTCAAGCAAACACCAAAGATGAACGTTCCTGACATGCAGCTTCCAAACAAAGCGGGAGCACTCAGTAAATCTTCTTTTGGGTCTCCCACAGTTTTTCTTGCAGCTGGACAACGTCAGCACTGGCCTGGAACATATGCAGCGAAATCCCTGGGAATGGGCAGAAGTTGTTGGCACTCTCAGGGTCTTGACAGTAACAAACTGGTGGGATCACAATTAATCTTGTCTGTAACTTGCATACTACAAATTGGTGACAAGACCAGCATTATAGAGGGAAGCAATCCTCGCCTGTCTGATTTAGGGGATTGGTTTTGTACATTTGCAAAAACGTAACAAAAAGGCATCTTAAATACTTTAGCATCACCACGAATACCATTATGCCCTGCCAGTCTTCAGCTCCAGCCATCCTCCAATGCTTCAGAGAAAAATATACACAAGAAGTAACTACTCAGAAACCAAGTCATGTTCACAGAAAATACTATTTCCTTAGACACATAGACACACCAAGTCATAAGATCATTAGAATATAACACAGTGCAAATAAACAGAAAGAGCACTGATCCTGTCTCCTTTCATCTTGTTTTCCAGTTAAATCAAATTATTTTAACCTCTCTTTTTAAAAGGAAGAAATCTTGTTAACCAACTTTTTACCTTACAATGTTCAGATGTGCCTGTGAGAATGTGTGAGACTGGCCATGCAGATTCTCTGGAGAATGAAAGAAGAGCAGTGTGAAGAGCATCCTCATGGACAGCATTGCTTCCAGTTAGTAAGCGCAATAGGAAGAATGCTTTGAATTCTATAGCTATTCACTGCCTTAGCGGCACAGCTCATTCTCTGTTTAAAGCAGGGATGGTTGCAGCCCTGATGTATGTGGGGGAACAGAAAGATCTTCTATTTCACATTGTGCCCCTATGTCACTGGCCTGAGGAGAGGGAAGTATGCACTCTCCATATTGAACAATGCCATATGTTCCCTATGACCCTCCACAGGCTAGTGCTTTGTGGCAAGAATACAAATGGAATTTGCTGCACCTTGTTGTAATACATGAGTTTTCAGCATTGCAGTGCAGTGATGGGTGTTTGGGACATCAGGAGAGCTAAAACCAAAAATCTGTACCTGCAGAGTGCAGTGGCTGAGTCAGACAACTCCAACTGTTAAACAACCGTGATTACTGTATTGCGTTTTAGATGAATGTATAGGTATCTGCAGGGGGCAAGAAGAGAATGGGGCTTTCATGACTCAGAACTGTATATTTAAACCTAAGTGACTCCCAAGATGGGATTTACCTTACTTAACTTTGACAAATCAAGGAAGAAAAGAAAAGAGAAATTACATGTCTAATTTATCAGTACTACCTTTCTAATTAGCAGAGACATACGAGGATGTAGACAGCTGTCTATTTCTCTTTTGGTACAGTAAGAGGATTATATTTGATTGGCTAAATTTAGTTGACATGATTCCTACCCTTATTGACTACCCTTTAAAATCTCTGAGGTTTGATTTGAGATACTTTCAAAAGGGAATGCCTGAGTTTAAAAACAAAAAGAAGCAGCAGAAAAAAATATATGATCTTGTGGTACTATCCCCTAGACAGTAATAGAATGGTTTGTATAATCATAGATTTGTATATTGCTTCCTACAGGCTATGGACACACAACAGATTTTGTTTTGATCTATATGCACCTCACATATTGGCTCAGAAAGAAAGACTTACTCCTCTTTTTTATATGAATGTTCAAAGCTCCTTTTTCATCAGTTTTTCCCTACTCAAACTGAAATTTCATTCCACTCTTTTAGATACACATGTACATGTAAACATAAAATAAAATGTTTAAGCCCTAGAACAGGTGGAAATTATATCAGTTGTCAAAAGAATATATATGATTTAGGATGAATACACTTGTTTCCAACCCAAATTTTATGTTTCTATCATCCTTCCATGAACTGTGAGAATGATTTCAAAAGATCATAAATAATGGTTAAAGTGGTACAACTGTATATTTTTATCCTTTATCTGTTTATGAACTACTCATTTATTAAATTTGTTATTAAATGTGAAAAATGCAGCACCTTCAGAACACACTGTAAAAAAAGAGAAAATGTTGAGAGGGCTATAAATTTAAGAAATAAGTTTCTATGATGCAAATGAACTGGCAACATCTACTTTAGATGTTTCTACCTATCACGTCTATTGGTGTTACTTGTGAAAGAAAATAATTAAAGCCCATGACACAAGCTAAAACAGTGGCATAACAGAGGAGGAATTCTAAATTATTCCAAAGTGTATCCTAAAAACATCTCCTGCACAGCTCTGTCATTTTCCCTGCAAAGAACCCTGTAACTACACATATCAAACAGCAGCAGGGAGAAGCATATGCAGATCAAGTTGCTGTCTATGCTTTTTGATTCATTATGGCAGCTTCACTGCCAGTTTCTGTTCCTTTTCTTCCCTCAGTTGTCTTTAACACTGTGAGAAAAAGGCTATAAGAAGAAATAGATGGAAGGTGCTTACTTATCTCTCTCCATTTGCTTTCTCCTCCAAAAGGTAAATATGATCTTGGAGCACACTGAGGAAACTGAGGATTGAATCATAAAGGAAGGGGATAGAGAAGTTTTTCTTGGTAGGAAAGTATGAGAAAAACACGACTACAGACAGAATGGTGAATAATAGAGGACATGGATCTTTAGAAAAAAAATCTGCAAAGCTTGTGAAGATAACAGTTACTGGGAGTATCAGGAAGGCAAGCTGAGAAGAAACTCTTACATCTTTCTCCATGTCACCATATTCCCTGTGCTTCTCTGTCTTATAAGAACTGTCTTCAGGCTAATACCAGAATCATTACTTCACATCTACAGAGTAACACTTTCTAGCTATGCTAACAGTCAGGGGTAGTATCCTTAGGCAGTGACGACTCCTCACATCTTGACTATCGAAAGACAACTCCTCCTTTTCCCTTGGTCCCCTGAGAGCCTGCCTCTGCATAGAAGTTACATGTTTCACTACTTCAAAAGAGAAGTCTGACATTAGCAGAAGTGTCAGATTGTAGCAGAGCTATTTTTGTATTCCCTACATTAAGATTGTCTTCTGGCATCAGCAGGGGATCTGGCAGAGAGCTGCCAACTGCCAAAAGGGGAAAATGGCAAAGGATTTTGCTGCAGGAAAGATAGGGTGCACTGTAAAAGAACAATTCCCCTCCACCAGGAGCTCTTTAAGAACTGAAAATCAAAAAGAAAGTATCCAGATGCAAACATGTATGATGAAGAATATATACAGAAGAGGCAGAGACAGGGCAGGTAAAGTAAGAATGACTATGGTGAAATTGCTAAAACCAAGAGGCACAAGCACAAGTATAGAGAAATAAAAGTGAACAATGGAGAGTATGGCATAAATACTTAATAATGGTCAGGTGAAAAGGCTGACATTCTTGATTCTGGTAGTTTTAGTAAAAGATCCACTGTGATCACCTATCCAGCAGTATTCATTTATCTACAAAAGTAACAACATAGGGCAGAATGAAAACAGTGCATGCATGAAGTCATGAAATTAACCTTTGAGAAGTTCAGAAATTATCTGAGCCTGAATCCTATCTTTAACTCTAATCTCTGAATTCTAATTATCTTCAGGGACTCCTGGAGTATGGCTGAAATTTTACAGGACTAAACAAGGGCAAACACAGGAAAAAGTCAGAGGAATTACAGATACATAGCCTAACTTCAACTTCAGTAAGATGATCAAAGAAAAATGCTTAACATTTATGAGATGACAATAGTGTAATAAAAAGCATTCTGAATAGATTTTCAAGAATTTGAAGGTAAAGGCTTTGTCCCAGGCAATCTGTGTATGAATAGTCCCTCAGCCCCAACGGAGTCAAGGAATATTCTTTTACTGCAAACTTCTACTGAAATTCCAGCCTCACATTCCTGATCTTAAAAAAAGGGTTTGCTATAAAATGGTTTCTCATTGACTTACATCTTACATCTGTTGTTCTGATGATTGGTAATTAGCTTAACTAGTATTACGGCCAAATCTGCTCAGTTGTTCCAAAGGTCGCACATCTGTAATAGCTTGCTAAGCACCAAATTCAAGTGAAAATTTTACTCACACTCACTATGATTTCTAAAGAGACTACTCTCTACCTGGTCTAGAACAGTATTTATCACTGCTGCTAACCAAGCAGTTTATCACTCCCGTTTGGTCTCCCCCTCCTAAAAAGGAAGGCACAAGATGCAGTATTTTGTTTACAGAATTCTAAATTGTGATTGCTAACTGAAAAACAGATCGGTAGAAGCACTCAGTAGACAACAAAACATTCTCGCAGAAATTTCACAACACAGTGAGGTTATTACGTCAAGACACATACTACCACACATATTGTGTTGCAGAGAAACAGACCAGCATCCTACCACTATTAAAACTAATTAATAAATTCCCTTCTTGAATTTATAACAATTTATTGTTGTATTCAGCTACATAACTGGAGTGGCTTTAAAGCAGAAGTCTTTTAGAAAGCAAAAGAATTATGATCAGGAACTGGGAAGTGGAATTGCTCTAAAAGTATTATATTCAACTTATTTCCACTATTCACACAGCAGGCAATTATGAACATGCTTGAATAATGCATATTATTTTCCCGGAATTATCAAATAGGAACACTAACCTCTAGATAAGATAACTTACTAAACAGTGCCAGAAGGGATTATTCATAAAGAATACATCACAAACAAATACACTGATCTTTGTCAAAGACTCTCTAAATAATTTCAGATTAAAAAGAATTAATTGAATATAAAAACTATTGTGAACAAATATATGATCATAAGTAACTTATGAAGACCAAAAAGGTCAAATTATTTCCTAGTTTGATCAAAGATTGATCAAACCTGATATAAATTCTAAATAATATAATCTGAATAACTAAATATCAATTAGCTTGTAGTACAAATTAAATATATGTATCCTACCAGATCCTAGTTTATAGAAGATATTTCAGTCTTAACATATCTAAAGAAAAATATTAGAAATATTTGCAGCTAATTCTCCCAGGGCAAACTGTGCTTCTATTTTTTTCATCATTGATTTCTCCCAGCTCATAAAGAGTGTTGCATATTTTCAATAGTGTACATTATCAAGTTGCCTATTCGATACGTTGACTTTATGTTTCATTGCAGAATCTTTAATGGCTTTCTAGTTGTTCTTTCTTGGAATAATACCCTGTTGTCCGCTTAATGATTTTTCTGTTTCTCAAGAGTTTATTTAGTACCTCTATTTTCAATAACAAATTCTACTTTTGAATTTACAGGAATAATTTACACTGGCATAAGCACCATTATACTTGCAGGAAAAAGATGGAAAACATGACTTTAAATAAGCCAATTCCTAGACAAAATAGACAGGTAAAATTATTACCTCTCAATGAGCCCCTATAAGTTATACTTCACTAGTTACAAAATTTCCTCATGCTTACCTCAAAATCAACACATTTCTAATTTCTAAAAACATGTTTTCAGCACATTAATTTAGTAAATGTAGAAGTGATATGATTGGCCCTATCCAAAGCTCCATGAAATGACTAGAAAAGGTCAATATTTTGCCTTAAAGGAATCTTTAAACGATAAAGACAACTTGAACTTGTACTGCTCTCTGGTTTACTTTTACTGCAAGTCTTGAAAACTTCAGGACAGTTTTGAATTACAAGAAACCCTGTCTCTTCTCTTCACTTCTCTCTTTTCTCCCAAAACACATACATTTGCTTTAGATCTTGTATCTTAAATGTGAAATATTTTCTGCCCGTGGACAATTAGAAATAATTTTAAGATAGTATAGACAAAAAATATGCAGAAAGTAACATACATTTTGAAGTGTCAAATCACTGATGTTAGTTGATATTGCTCTCAGCCAGTCAGCACTCTCCTGGGCTGTATATAACTGAAGTATCCCAGTACTAACTCCATCGAGTGCCAGCACTTCAAATGCATTAGATCTGCAGTAAGAAGAAATATGTCCATAAAGGAAGATATGTCAGTTTTCTGAAACTGTCCAGTATTTTTCAGGGTTCAAGTGATCTTTACAGCCTTTGATAAGTTTGAGTTTTAACTTTACAATGCAAGCGAAAGGAAACAGACAAAAAAAAAAAAAAAAAAAAGATAATAATGGAGAGTATCAGGAGTAGTACATACAATAAATACTTTCTCTGTAGAAGTATCCATATGCCCTGATCATTTACTTGCTAGGATATATGTTTATAACTACTGAACTTATTGTAGCATACTGAGGACATATGCAATGGATTTTTTTCTGAAGAAATATAACGAACCTTGAAAACAAAATGACTTTTTTTTTTCTGCATTTCTTGCATTTTGGTTTCATTTACTAAGAATGTATAAATTGCAAAGAATTGACTTCCCTAGTTTTAATTTCTTGCATGCCTATAATTTTCTATAAAAAATTCTAAGCAATGCTTGCTTTAAGCTCCTTTATGGCATAGAAAATTTAGAAAATGTACTTAAACTTTTCTTTAAAGCATTTTTCAGTGTAAAGCCCTTTTTTCATAATAGCATGCTAATTTCTACCTACATTTATTCACTTTTTATTCATCTTTTATATAAAAACTTTAATTTGCAAATGCCAGTGCTTTCCTCACTTACTACTTGCTACTGCAAGTTAGGCACCATCCATGTACCTCTGAAATCATGCACATTTGGTGTTGGAATGGATTATCCGTTATCCATTTTTAATTATAGGATTTCTTTCCTTGGTAGGAACAACAAAAAAATAAGTAGCGGCATGGAAGTGCACTAATTTGGATATCTTTAAAATACGTGATGAAATATTTTCGGCAATAAAACTGCAGAAAGCACAAATACTAGTATAAAAAACAATTGTAAATAGTTGAAAAATTGTGTATATATTTCTTTTATATATCATTTGGAAAATACTGCTGCTACCTCCTATATTGTAGAACTGATCATTTATATTTAAATGTTAATATTGGTTTCTTTTCAGAAGTAACCTAGAGGAAAATAAAATATTGACTCAAGAATAGTGCTCTGTGAAGCTGCAGGGTTTCTAAGGTCAAGTCCAGCAATGCCTAGTTTATGATATATGTCATAATGAGTGTTCAAAGCGACACAAAGTGAGGTTACAAGTCGTGACTTGATTAAAAAATGATTAACCTAACATTTCATTCATAGGGAGTTTGATGATAGTGCACATGAAGATATAAATCTATATACTTGCTAGAAATAGTATTATAAAATTTTCATTAAACACAATATTCACAAAACAATATCCATATATATCTATATACATATATACATACACACATATATCCCTCTGAGATAGGAAAGTTCTGTTATCATCTATGCAGACAGTAGAGCATGGAAAGAGATTGAATCTGATACGATGGAGGTAAGCCTATTTATGCCTACCTTAGACATCAAATTTATATTTCAAAGTTAAGATACATTTAACTGAAGCAGGAAGTAGTAAATGCTCTCAACTACATCCACAGAATGTCTAGGATTCTAACTTACCCGAAGCAGATGAATGAATGAATGCAATGTGAATGTCCTATTCAAGTGGCACAAAGTTATTCAAGTGGCTGATGAAAGATCACAGAAATAAACTCTTACACTAACAACAAATGCACTAGGCATTCAAGATAAATGGAACCAATTTTATTACAAAAGTGAACTAATCTTCTGTAGTTTGAAAACATGATGTTGCAGTACTTCAGATGACACTATAAACTCTAGTTGCCACATCCTTTGCTTTGCTAAATTACTGGTGATCAGATATAAAAGCCAGCTGACAGATTCAAACAAATGTGTCTAGAGTCTGAATGCTTCAATTACAGGGTTTTTTCACAGAATCATAGAATCACAGGGTGTGAAGCATCCTGAAGATCCTCTAGTCCCACTTCTTGGCTAATATGTTTATATTACAAATCTACTTCCCATAAGAGGATCAAAACTGGACACAGTATTCTAAACGCGTGCATTTGAGAGTGTCCTCACAAATACAGAGAAGAATAATCCCTTTCTTTATTCTGCACACCATTTTATTAGCAATGCAGCTAATAGTCTTCAGCACTGAAAGTGCTTACAGCTGACCCATATTCAATGTGCTGTCCATTAGGATACCCAAGACCTTCTACAGAGCTGTTCCCTAGCCAGTATAGTTGCATGGTCTTATTCTGACCAGGTGCAGGACTTTGCATTTGTCTTTGCTAAACTTCAGGAGAGTCCTGTTGTCTCATTCTTTACCTTTTTGAGGTCCCTCTTGATGGCAATTTAACCTTCAAGAACGTCTATTGCTCCTCTTAATTTGATGCCATCAATGGACTCGATAGGGTGTACTCTTTCCAACTAAGCAGATTAACAATGAAGATATTATACATTACTGGACTCCCTACATACACCTGAGGAATAATGCTTGTAAAGAGTCACCAGATAAACTCAGCACCATCAGCCACTGTCCTCTGAGCTGAACAGTCTAGCCAGAATTTCATCCAACATGTAGTCCACTCATCTAGTCCATTCTCCCCAATTTGGCTACAATACTCCACAGGAGACTGCATAAAGTCTTGAAAAGGTCAAGGTAAGTGACATCCACTGCTCTCCCTTTATCTATAGAGAAATGTAAATGCAATCTACATTGCATCATATGAAGCAACATGGGTGGAGAGGTGTAGTCTTGTCCCCCTAGAGTGTCTGTGAAAAACCTGCCAATCTCCTGTTCATCCTCTGTGGTGCTATGCAGCAGCTCATCTCCTTCAACTCCTCTCCAACTGATAGCTCAACCACTCCTCCACTGACTCTATTCCTGGTCTCCAAGGAATACTCTCCTGCAGCCTGTGACAAGGATGGCTGCCTATTTCCTCAGGAACTCTGTCTGGTCCAAGGCCTCCAATGTGCCACAGATGGCCACATGGCCCGGTGTGGGGGACAGGCATTTGCAGTGCACCACCATCCCCACCACCACTTTACTGAATTTAGCAGGAAGCTGGTTTTGCCAGAAAGTAGTCCCCTTTGAAGCAAGTGATTGAAACAGAAAAAGAACAAGCAAAGTTTATGGATGCCAGTCAGTTAGTCTGTGCTGGTCAGATAGTGGTTTTGCTCTCAAAATACTTATGATTATTTTTTGACTTTAATTACGGTATTATCCCTCTGCAAATCACATAATATTTTGTTCCAATAGCCCCTTTTGTCTGAAAAGTATAATATATATATGGCAAAACTTAAAAACAAATATTTAAATTAAAAAGCAAAGCTAAATAATAAACTATTAAATACTGATTTTTTTTTCTTTTCATGTGAAGTAATCAATAAATAATGCAAGAACAAAGACAGCATTGAAATTCAGGAGAAAATAAAACCTGGAGGCTTAAGTCCTATGCCTTTCTTCATTTCTTCAAAGCATTGGGGAGATAGGAGAACACCAGAATTCCTTTTAGCTGAGTTTTCTATTTTATACTGAAAAACAGTTTTGTGTGATCTCAAGATGTTATGTAGTCATGTCCATTGAAAGATACAGCTAGAGGAAATCCCCATCTCTTCTGCTTTTCCCCTTACTGTACTGATTATTGCAAATAGAACCAGGAATGAATGAATTACAGTTCTTAAAGCCTGGTGATATCCGACAGCAATGAATACTGACTGAAACTTACAACATGTACACAACTATACAGAAGGTAAACATGCTTCCAAGCTTTCTGAAACTCTTTAAATGCCCCTGCATCCAAAAAAAATGAAAAGCCCTCACCCCTAAAAAAATCATTTATTAATCATGTATCATCATTTCAAATACATATAGGATGACACTATCAAGAATTTTACAAAACTATTTTAGGTAACTACCTCATGAAAGCTCATGAAAATCATCTCTAAATCCAGTAAAGGTCAAAGTCCTTCCAAATATAGAAGGCTCTGCTTCAATAGATGCATCAATTTTATGGCATTTTTCCTACTTTGATATGACTGGAAGTATTCTTCATCACAAAGCAGTAATCGCTGAATGTATCATGTATAAAAAGCCTTACTGAAGAATGTATCATTTAAACTCCTAGGCTGAGAAAATTGAAGGCCTTTTTTTTTTATTTTGAAAGCCTGGATCTGCATGATTTCTCCAATGCAGCTTGTTCAAAGGCAGCACCATCATGGCTGTGAAGTGACAACCATCTGGAGCCAGAAATCATTCTCCAACACTTAATGTATCTTCTTTCTTCTTCATGTGTGGCAGATGGATAGCAAACATTATTTGTTAGGTATGTCTTTCACATGTTAAGTGTAAGAGATTGATTTTGCTGATATGTCACTTCTATAGCAAAAAGTACAAACACTACAGATGCAGAAAGAATTCTGATGAAAATAGTCTCCTTTTAGTATTTCATATTATATTGTTAGTTTCTACAGCTTTCTCTTACTCTACAAGTATGTAGCAGGATGATTACTGAATCTGACCATACTATCTTTAACTGGATATTGTGTGAAGGTATAAGAACTTTAGAATGTTTGCTTTCCCTAAACTTCAGGCATTTGGACCACATTACCCTATATATCTTTGGTATTATTTTCAGCCTTTTACCTGTAACTTTTTGGTTGTCTCCTATAAGCATAACCACGCAGGAGCACATGACACTGTTTTCTATACTTTGTCTATTTATATCTCATTTTCATGGTGAAATGATAGATGAATATGCATCCTAGTCTGTTTTGGGGTTTGTAATTGCATTAATTTGGTTTAATCTAGTAATACTCTTTTAGTGAGAATGACAGTCAGAGTACTACATAGGCATTGACAGACTTAAACTTGCTTTCAGACTTTGATGGTTCTTAGCAATTAATAACAACTAATACTAATAAAATGGGCCCTGTGAGTTTTGCCACGTGGAAAATTAGCTATTAGAGAGGTGTTAAGCAAAAAGACCTTTATAAGAGAAAATGCCTTCTTAGTGCCAGCTGAAGTGGGAAAAGCTAAATTCCTACTTTTTTAGAAGCTAAGGATTTCAGCAAAAGATTTTTTAAGATTTTCAGTATCTGCGGCACATGAAATAGTCCATCCTTTAAATTTATCTCAAAGTTACATAGTATTTCCCTTATAAAAGTCTGGATGCTTGTTTGATAGCAGCTGCTTTATCTATAGAAATTTATTAATATGTTGTTATAGACAGACACAGTTGACCAGCTTTATATCTTCCCAGGTGCTAACTCAGTCTTCTTCCTTCCTTGTATATATTTGATGACTGGCTTCATATTTTCTTTAGGTTTTTTTATAGCATTTTCTAGTGGCTTATCTACATTACTGCATGGCTTTCTTGCTAGAATTTCTATTTAGGCTGAAGTTTTATGGATTATGGGTGGATATGAACTTGAATTCCCAAGAAAGAACTCTCCAGATAATTTTCTCTTTGAAGTTTAAGAAATGGGGGGCTTTAGTACTGTGGATTCTGTATAGTCTCATATTTTCAAATAATGATCAAGTTGCTAATACAGTTGGGTTATTAGCAGAAACTATGGAAATGAAAATATATATCAAGGTATTAAGTATAAATCTAGAGTGCATTTCATGTTTGTTTTAGCTAAAGATTTTAATTCCCACTTTGCTTCTTGGAGTAGCAGAATAAGATAACTGAAATAACAAAGAAATTATATTTCTACATAAATTTTCTTAACTTAACGGTAGAAGCAACTCTCAGGTGTATCCCATCACACTTGTAATAATATATGCAGAAAAATAATGTGAAAATTTTAAATAATAAGCTGCCCTACTTCGTTTCATGTAGGAAGGCTGCTTGTATCTTAATGATGCCTTTACAGATGACTTGACAGGTCTATAGCTTCAATCTCATATATAATGTATAGGTGTCTCTAGTTATTTCCTGACACAAAAGATGGCTAATAAAATGAACATTCAGACAATAATTATTGGACTGCTTTGGCATTGTAACGCTCGTTCAGATTCAGACCCAGCTTCCTCTCCGGCCTTGTAAGCCTTTTGGCAAGAAGACTGTCCATAGTCCATGACAACTTAATTGTATTAATTAATATCATGAATATGGAGAATAATAGGCACATTTTTAAAATTGTATGCAAAGGATTACTTCTTAGAGATTTTCAGCTCTCAACAGGATTTAAATATATAATTTATATGATATATCAAATTCAGACATGTTTGTTAAGAAACATAGATGTTCATCTGTATGACTTACACTTAACAATGTGGTAGATTTCTTTGGAGTATTGAAACCTTTCAGGAGGAAGAACAATGTAGCTTTCTGTTATATTTTTACTATTATTAAAATTAATAATAACAATAAACTAACATAGTGCTAAGAAGATATTTTTCACAACATACCTCTCAAAAGTCATTTATTGAACAAATAGGTATTTTGAAAAAACAAAAGCAATAAAGCTCAGTAATGAACACCATGACTACTCACATCAACAGAGTCAGCTCACCTGATACCAAAGTTTGTGGAAAGCAAACATGTCTGCCAGTGAAACCCAAGGCTATCCAGAGGCATTTACTGGCAACGTCTTGGGGCAGAGACTTGCTGAAATAACCTCAGTGGGTTAGAATTTAGCATGTTGTCAGCAAGGAGAAGAGAAGGCAAAAAAAACCTCACTATCTCCAGAAAGAAAAGAAAAGGTAATAATTCTTTGATCTCATTGGTAATATTAATACGAACAATGCTCTGACAGTACTAGTCTGTTAGTCTGTTTATCTTTTGCGGGTATCTTTTGCCTTTTCTACTGCTTGCTAACATTATTCCACACTGTGATACATGATCCTGTCTTCTAAGGGATGTTACTTGTAACCTTTGGGGATAAGGAGAAGTGTCTAAATCCTGAATTCTGAAAAGAATGAGGATAAACATTTTTGCTTGTGGCAAACTTAATTGCAGCACAGATTTTAAAGCTACAATTCAGCTAAACACTGCAGGGTGAAGGTTCAAAAAATGAGCCAGCTCATGCTGCTGAACAAGTTAAAGGAATGTATATGAGCTGTAAAGAGCATGTGAATACACTGATCTATACTGTGAAGAAGCAGCAATTTCTTTAATTTTCAGGTCACAGATTTTTTTGTAACACTTTTAGCCTGTAAATATCTGGCTCTGTGCTAGACTCTCTCCGGTAAGAGTCCCCGTCCCTCTTGTACTGGGGAGCCCAGAACTGGACACAGTACCCCAGTTGTGATCTTACCAGGGCTGAACAGAGGGGGAGGATCACCTCCCTTCACCTGCTGGCAACACTTCAAAGAAATCTACCACATTGTGAATTGTAAGTCATACAGATGAACCTTGTCATCAGTGAGTTTGATTTGAGTAATTCTATGTTCTGCATCAACAGCAGTCAAATTTGTCCTTAAGGCACTCTAGTATCTACATCTATCCAAATCAATACTTTCTTTTTCATTATGAATTCCACTCATCTTTTCTTTTTACTAGATGTTACTGTCTGTCATGGTTTCCTGCCTGACTGCTCCCTTCTCTTGAGCTGGATTCCAGTTTGGCTGTGTACTTTTCATTTACTTACTTCGTTCAATTGCTAGTCTTTCTTTATCTCAAAATGGTTTGTTTCATTTCTTACTCTCCTATTTATTTACCTAATTAAAGTATTTTATTAAACCACTGAAGTATTAAAATGGGAAACAGATGACTTAAGAAAGTCATTATCTCTCTTAAAAACACAGATAATCTCTCTTAAAAACACAGTGAACCAATTATATATATTCAAACAAACAAACAAACAAAACAAAACAAACACAATATACTGCAATAATTACAATGACCAGAATATCCAGAAAAAGAAAATAACACCAAAACCTAATTAAGCTGTTTTTATAACTGGGATCACAGTTAAATGGAGTCACAGCTGCTGTGCCTATGTCTACTCATTTCTTGAAATAATTTCCATCAGCTTCCAAATGAATATTTTTCTTTTTTCTGTCTCTAAACCCACAATGTTTCAGAGGTTATAGATCTACAATGTTCAATTCTTAAAGCTCTGGACAATACAGCAAATAAAGGTCATTATATAGTACTGTCAGTATCTGTTATAAAGACTAAAAATATATACATTATTATTATATGCACACTTTTTGTAAATAAGGTTTTAGACATTCTCTAAGAAAACTGAAAGGCTATTTTCTGCCCCTTTTATATAACTACAAACTTATGAACTTGTGAATCATTCTTCTTTGAGTCTAAAGAAGGAAAAACAATCCTTCCCATTCTCTCTGGTGTCTATTAATACCTATGGTGATTACAAAATGTAATATATATGAAAAAAAAAAAAAGTGCTCCTTGGCACTAAGTCAAAAAACTTAAGACTTCACAAGAAAAATTAAATAAAAACGCAAGTGAAATGAAAAGCCAATTTTAGTCCTTATAGTGAATAAAAGAATAAAAGTCTAACAGCTACAGATTTTCCTGGCCATCTGATGACACAAGAAGTAGAAGTATGTGTTTTCTTGCCAAAGTTACTAGAAGGCTCAGATGAAGTACCAAGCTATTTAGTTTAACCATAAAGGAAATGATATAACCTACCTTGATTAGATTATACTTGATCTAACAGTACACTAAAGCCATTCTACAGTCTAACAGACAATTCTAGCTTACAAAATGATTCTAACCCAATACATTCACATGCTCAATACTTTTCTAAAGCAAAGGCAACAAAAAGATGGCCCTTCAGTAACATATCATACTCTGTTTGACATTGTGATAGGCAATCTCTTTTCTGTTCATAAGATTGTCTAAAGTCAGAGATTATTTACAACACTAGAAAAAGAAAGCTGAAAAATATGATAGACAAGAAAAGATAAGTGAAGGAGATCATCCAACGTGGCTGACAACAGCTTCCCATATCAGAACAGCAAGAATAGTCGAGCTTAAAGATACTATACCTACACCATATAAAACTAGGTATTAAAATAAACCACAGAAATTAAGCAACTGATTTTAATAACAAAAGAATGCTGTGGCTATCTGCACTGAAGAAAGCAGTGTGTGTTTCATGGATGGGTGTCTAGACAGTATGATAATCATACAGATTTAGTGTGCAGGATGTAAGAGCAGTCTGGTATCCCTCATACAGAATACAATGCTGGTAAGAACACGGGAAGGGCCTCATCAGCAATTGCTCTCAAAGTGTTGTTCCTTTAAGGCTCCTGTGCATATTCCTCCAGGACTGCCAAAACTAAAAAGCAGTAGGCTGCATATCATTGAAACTGAAATATCATGTGATAATTATTGGATCTGTGGAATGATTCCAATGTCCTGTAGTCACAGAAAAGAAAGCAGAAGAATAGTAGTGGTGAAACGCATATATTGGAGCCACATGTATCACAAAAGCCTGTATCTACCAAAGGCCAAGGCTGAAAGTGCTAGGTTTCTCATTCCTTACACAAAAATAAATAAATTTTTTAAAAAAAAACTTATAACAAAAGGTGTTTTATTTCAAGGCAATCTGAAAACACAAACATTGCTAGAATCCATTCAAATTGTTCCAGTTAATGCACAGACTGCACAGAACAGGACCAAAACTGCTTCTAACTAGCAAGTTGATAAATGTTTAAACATTTTAACAACTTCTCACTTATCTTTTAAGTGCAATAGCATTGATCATTAAGAGTTGATGCTTAAGTATGCATGCAGAGACCTATTAACTTAACCCATAGGAGAACATAAAAATCTCGTTGAGATACACTTATTTTGGAATGGATGGAGACCTTTTACAGATTTTGAAGAGTGACTCCATAAATTTGCCAGCTGATGGAAGGAAAAACAAAGTGGTGGAGAAAGTAATGACTTAGTAAAGAACTGAAATATCACAAAAACTGGGGAAAAAATATTTTTTTTCTGAACAGATTATTATTATGTGATCTGTGATGCTTTAATGCAAAGTCTGGGAGAAGAGCTGTCACCTGCTTCAGGTGACAGTATATACTTTTACACATCTTTTAGTTAGTCCAGAAAATTCATCTCTTCTACCCTATTCCACAGCTGCTTTATAAACTATTGCTTATGTCTCAGAGATGCAAAAAGATTCTATCATCAAAAATACAACTTTCTGTAACCTATACTCTAAAACTCTATTATAGTCAATATGAGTTTCTATATGACAATGGCATATAACACAGTCACAAGAATTGTGCAGTATCTCATTATTTCTTTTAAAAATGGTGTTAAGTGACCATATCAGAACTTGGGAATATGGAATATGGGAATATTATATTATAGAGATATGGGGTGAAATGTAATACTTTACAAATTAATTCAAGTAAAGCCAAGCTTAACTTCTGAACTATCTGCTGATAGTAATTAAACTCCCAAGAGAAAATGGATTATGGAAACATATTTTATGGAGCTATGTTTACCACACTTTTTTACTTTGTCGTTGGTATTCATCAAACATGACATTAACCTTAGCAGAGGATGACCAGCATATATACATGTTTTTACAATAAGAACTCGAGACTTTCATAACACAAAAAATTCTTGTATAGCCAACACTCCACAGCAAAATATTAGGGCAAGCTAGCTAACCCAGTTCCTCCCTTTTAGATTACAAACCTTAATTTATCCGTTCCGGTTTTGTACCTCGAGATTCGAGCCATTGATAGAGGAACTGATAGGGCGTCTAGCCAGCGCTTCTCATATTTTGGTTCATTAGCTATGGGTGAAGAAGGTGATGATGGAGCCTGTACAAAATAAATGAGAATTAGTAAGCACAGTCTACTAGACAATATAGTGCATAAAGCATGAATATGCATTTCTGATGGTGATTGTCTTGGTAGGGAATAATATAAAGCAACAGGATTATGCAGGAAACTCGGGATCTAGTAGAAAAAAAATAAAAGGCTCTGTATAAGAAATGAACACTGGTCATCTTGATACTATGCTTCTGATGTAATTTCAGTACTCCAGAAATTTTAATTTCTGTATATATATACGTAAAGACTATAGTAGTCATGCAGAATATTGATTTCTTATTCACCCACTGTGATTTTTATCCATAGCTTTATTTAATAACAGATTGAAAATTCTGAGTTTCATGTTATCAATAACTACATATGTTATTGATATACTGACTGATAAATTAAAAATATACATATCTTTGAAGTTTTCTCAAAAATATTTATTCTAGTAAAGCTTGCTGGCATTACTTAAGCAGTAGAAGATGTCAAAATCTCCGAAGAGTGAAAATAAACACTTGTATGACCTACTAAGTCCGTGCAACGAGAACAAATAAAAGAAAATAATATTAAATTAAATGTGTGTAAATGCCATTGCAAACTAAGTTAAGGGAATAAGACTGGACATACTGTTATTGATAAAAGGTTCTAGCCAAACCTAAAGTAGAGATTACATAAAGATCAGCTTCCTAATATATATATTGCCTCCTGTGTATCACGGCTAATTGTTTAATTAGTTCCTGAAGGCACCACAGAAGGAAACATGAACAGTATTATTTAGATTGTCACAGAACTAGTAGCATTTATATATATACATTCAGTGGTATGTGTGTAGTTCATTATTTATGATATAATGTCCAGAGGTTTGTGAAAACGGAGTTTTACTCCAGTAGGAGTTCAGATGGAACAGTACAGCGGAAGTACATATGCCCAAATATAGAAAGAAATGATGGCTACTGGTTTTGATTGCGATTGAGTTGAAAATCATGTTTACAGGCAGAAATCAATTCAATTAGGAACAGCTGAGTAACTACTGTAATTCAGCTGGAATTCATTGTTCAGAGTACCACTCAGGATGTATGATTATGTACTGCAAAATGATTATTATATGGCAACAAAAGTACACCTAGGAGCTTCTTATAGAGCTCACAAAAATGATAACTCAAAAAGGTTTCATTGGTACTCTTATCTCACTATCATGACACTTCAGCACTGCACTCTTTTTATAAAGATAGCAATATTATAGAGAAGCAGCTGAAAAAGATTCACAGACATAGCTATTAAGGCCAAGACTAGGCATCTGAGTTTTCTATCTGTTATCACAAGCTGTTGAGAGAATTTTCTAGCACAAGATGTAGTTGAAAAGTTGTCTTTTTTTTTTAAGTACCAAATATGTACTGACTAGTACTTACAAAAGCAGAAACACTACACAATGAGGTAACCTCAGCTCTGTTAAACCCCAGTATTCAAAAACCATGAAAATTAATCAAAATAAAAAACTCTGAGATTTGTATTATTTCTAGTTCTCTTTTTGCTCATAAGGTTTTAGGGTTAACATTTTTTTTGAAAGTTCTTACAGTCAGCATGGGCTGATCTTTCTATTTATTTATTTAAATAAGCCAGAATCATTTCCTGTTCTAAAAGGACCACTGAAATTTAGTGGCAGAAGAATGCCTTCTAGTAAATAAAAATCTGTAACGAAATCACCAGAATTGGTAATACTAAAATATTATCTCTTATGAATCAAACTGTTTGGGGAAAATAATTTCATTTAGAGTATTTGCAAGGTCCCCAGGAAAATCCAGCTTTCATCTGACATATCTTCTAGCGTTGTTCTAGTGTTGTTGAAGAATCTTTAATAAAAAACTTCATAGACAATTCTATTCCATACAATTAGCCTCAGAAGGCTAAGGTGCCTCCAGAGCTTCATATAAATTTTATAAGATCATAGTGAAGAATCTGTTACATATTTCTGAATTCTGCACAAATGATTTTGTGACATAATTTCATGCACTGTGAAGCTGAAAATTATCAACAAAATCTAAAGTGCCTTTCTAGAAACTGAAAAGTCTAAGAATAAAGCTGAAGGTAGTTTATTGCAGTCAAACATAAACGCTTGAAAACAATCAATACAGTTTATATCCAGTAATCAGAAAGTAAAGAAGAGCCACAATTTTTGAAGTATCCTCATCTATTTTTCCTATCCTCTCCAGTCTCTAGATATGGATCAGATCTAGATAATCTGAACATAATAGCCTGGCAAGACAAATACAGAAGAATAATTAGCTAAAATATAACAAAATATAGTAAAGAAAATATAACAATTTGGAGCAATGTTCCTCACTGTTTAGGGGCATTATCAGAGCGCCCCAAGACAACTTATGCATATCAATGAATGAACTGGATAAGGTGGTGAACATTGGACTGATCAAGTTTACTAAGTACACCAAGCAAAGAAGAGCAATAAAAATAAGATCAAAATGAAAACAGCCGCAGAAGAATCTTCTGATATTAAGTATTTCTCCAGAAATACAGAGAAAGTGATTAGGAAACAGTTGTTCACTTTTAATACAAGGTGTATAGAATATAGCATAGTAATAAAACTAGATATTTCTTCTGTTCCTGTTTCACAGCATGTGTTGAGGACAAATTCCAGCGTGCTGAGCAGGCTGCCCTTCAAGCCTGCTGTCTACTGAACAGCTGCTGCTCATGATGCAACTCTCCACATCACCCCTCCAAAACACTAAAAAATTTGGCTGTTTAGGGATCACTTCTGCAATCACATCTTTTATCTTATGGTCCATTTCATACCTTTGCCTTTCTGCTGAGACCTCCAACAATGTTGCCAATTAGCGCCAATTTGCTTGTAACACCTGTCCATTAGGAAATGGACTGAGCACAAAAATCTCATTTTTGACAGAACACTGAACAAGAATCAGTTTGTAATGACACATAATCACTACCCACCTGAGACAGCTGTGAACTGTTGACCTGGAGGAGGGAACGATTCTGTATCCCATTAGCAATCACTGACCTATGAAGGACAATTTATACGAGAGCTTTGTTTTTTTAAAAAAGCATATTCTATAGCAACTCATTATGGGTCAACCAGAAAGTCTTTCCATAAGCAGAATAAAGCATTCTCTGTTAAGTGGGAGATCTAATTAAATATGTCTCTATAATCAAGCTTCTACTATTAGAACACAGGAAGGTAGAAAACTCTACCCTTTTCCTCCTGCTACAATAAATTGCCCAGAACTTTGGCAATTGGTTATTTTATCTTGCTAAAAAAAAGAAAAAAAAAAAAAAAAAAAAAAAAGACACCCTACCACTGATTCTGAATCTCAACAAGGAAAATATTGTATCATTGGAGGAAAGTATTTCTGAATTTTCCTTAGTAATTTAATTTGGTATTTCTCTTATGGCTGCTCCTTGACAGCAGCCACAGTGATTTTCTAGGCTGATACAGCTCTTTCTTTAAACATGGGCTTCAGACAGGTTGAAGCTCAGTTAAGGCAGCTTGGAAGGCAAAAAAATACTCAGGGTCATTCTACTCAGTGTGCTTCAGCTTGCACTTTAAAATACTTTTTACTCCATACTGCAAATATACTATGGCTTGCAGGAAGGGAGTCTTGCAAAACCTTCATAGTGGGTGAAGATGAAGGAACATACCTGCAATATCTATTGCAAACATTGTTATAGCGCAAAGAAGGCAAGGAAAAAGAGGCAACAAAAATTGGTAGGGGGTATTCTTAAAAGACTAAACTGATTGGCATCAAGTATTTGTTCCCTTTAAAGAGGCTATCTTTTTTTTCTACCGTGATGCCTTGCTCTAGTCTCACTAGCTTTGAGAAAGAAAAAAAAAAAAGAAAAAAAAAAAAAGGGGGGGGTCAGAAGCCGTCTTTTTACCAATATCTGAGCTTTCTATGGTCTCTTGCAGTGTAGAACAGTAGAGGTGATGGAAAAAGTCAAGGATTTGAGATTTTCTCATTCCAAGCAGTGCAGTCTTGCTCTTTGTAGCAATTTTTAATTGAAAAAAAACCACCTCACCTTCACTTTCTGGAATGCTTTTATTTCCAAAGCTTCCTGATAACTGAATGCCCATCAATGTCCTGTTTTGATAAACTGGTAAACTGGAGATATCTCAAGGTATTTCTGCTGCTGTTGCAAAATGCTATTGGAAGAATGTGGTCAAGAAATAGCTAAGAAGACGCGATTCTTTTTAGGAGTACTCTGCCTTCTTTGTCACTTCTCAACCCGGTAATGTGTTTGCTGGAACTGCTCTGTTCCTCCTACCAGTGATGTGTCCCCACTGGGAATGGAGAAAGGCATGAACAGATGCCCCTGCATGTGCTTTGTGGATATATCTGGCATTTACTACTCAGTAAATATTTGAATGGAATCCAGACCAAAACATTAGTAAAAAAAAACAATATTCGAAGATAAAATTACAGGTTTAAACATTAGTAAGTTGGGTTTAAAAGATTATCATGTGCAAAAGTTTATCATTATAACATAACTAGTTATTAATGTAACCAGAGCAAATGATTTCACAAAAGGCTTATTTGTGTTCTGTAAGATTTTTGTCTTTTATCAAAACCCCTCATTTTTTGCAATTATTTGCTAACTTGCGTGTTTCCAGGTTTCAAAAGTCTGGTAAGATATTCACTCACAACAGCTTTCGAGAACACCTGGATCAAATACGTATGCACCACTAACTTCTTATATTGAAACTTTACGTTCAATGAAGTTATTGTTTTGGCTAAGATAGAAAGGTAAAACTAGCTAAAAGGAAATGAATAAGTGGGGTACTCATAGGAGAAAACTACAGACCTTTTTTCTGTGAGTTTTCTTGTCTTCTGTAAGATCTTTATAAATAATTTATAATGCAACTTTTTGTTGTTGTTTTAGATAATTTATCATTCAAAGTACATTATTAAACTGTCAAACCTGTTCTGTAAAACTGTGGGTTTTTCTGTTGTTTGTTTGTTTTCTATTAAGAAAGGTTAATACTGGATTATTGCTTGCTGTTGACAGTGGATAAAATAAAAGGTTATGAGGATGATATTATTTATCTTCTAATGCATTTTTTTATTTACGCTTTAGTAAGCATTGTTTAAAAGTTCAGAACAGAAAGGCAGATCTTTACTGAATATGTATATGAAAATGTTAACTACATTAATATATTTGATAATGCAACATTTAAAATTTATCATTTTAATTTTAAAATTAAAATTTAATTATACCTAATATACAAATTTTAACTCTTTAACTATAAGTGAAAACACTGGACAACAAGTTTTGATGAATTCTGGTAAAACTGTGAGTATACTAACTTTTTTGCATCTTTTTGATACAAATTAGAGTGCCTCTCATCAAATCTTCATTACTAAATATATTAGAGCATACTCAAAAGAAACCCTTGAAGGCAGTAAGCTTTTCAACGTGGGCTGATTTGTCTTACACTTAATTCTGGAGAAGGGCTTCAGAGTTTTATAATTTCCAATGATATTGTACAAGTCTTTGAATATGCTCAACTATATTAGTTCTGATTAGTGAGACTGTTCATGGGTTTGTCAAAAGTAGACTGGAAACTAAAATTGGAACTAGAGCGGCGGAGAACTTGAGAACTTGGTTAGCTCATCCTGTAGAGTCCAAAAAGCTCAAATCCAGCCAAGACCCTGTGAGGTTGCACCATTCTGAATCAGGGTATAATTTAATGTAATTTTCATTTTTTAAAGCCTGTATATTCTAGTATCACTGCCAAAACAACGCAGCGCTGCCGACTCACACAAACATCATTTGTATAATTATGTGAATAAATTTTTGTCAGCTTCGTTTTAACCTGGATCAGTTTTAACCTCTTGTGAAGCCCAGCCAATGAAACACACTATAGTCATAGCTACTGTAAACAAGAGTCAATTAGAGTGTTGCTCTAGTCTCAGAATTCATATAATGATGACATCAAAATACCTATGCATTCCTTTGATACAGCATCAAATCAGCAGAGAGTTGGTGTTTATTTACTTTTAATGGAATGCTTAGAAGCAGGTGCACAAATCTGTGACAGCTTTAAAACGATAAAACGATAGTAATTAGGTGGTAAAGCATGCATCGCCAAATCATTTAATAGCTAGAGGCTTCTATACAGGAAACAAGCTATTCCAGATGAAATAACAATTTGGACAAGTAATTGGATGTCTTTAAAATTCAGTGGAAGCAGCAACTTTTAATTACAGAGCTCTACTCTACATTATTCTAATTGGCAGGCATTGTTTAATTAAATGGAAAGAAGGTGAAACAGCATGTGAAACAAGATATTGCCCCCTCTCTATCTTAATCACACACACAAAAAAAAAAAGATTGTAAGGTTGTCTCACATGTATGATTTTAAAATTGAATGGCTGCTCTTACAGACTTTCATTTTTTTTTTAATTTAATGTATGAAAATCTATATGAGGTGTGTACACAGGAATCTGTGGCAGGGGCTTGAACCGCCCTGTAAACTACAGTAACTACATGTTTAAATTAGTAAGACTAGTATTTACGCTACTGGTGAGGAACAAATTAAAAAACTTTTCAATTATATTAACTTATCCAGAAGTGATTTACAATGAAAATATTAATTAATATTTCATTATAGTGGTGCTGCCAGGTACTCTTACATTATTTTTTAAAACGATTCAATAAAGTACAAGCCTAAGATATTTTTTGAGAATAGATATGGATTCTTTGACAGAATCTTGCACCTTTTTCTTTAATTTGCTTCCCTCGGGCTAGTATCTAATTGGTTCCTGAGTAGCCTCAGTGACCTTGCCGGGAATGGCCTTCCAGCTACATCCTTTTTTGGAGGAAGGAGATGAGGACAATGGCAGAGAGAAAAATTAATTAAATTTCAGGAAAAAAAAAAAAAAGGTAATTGTGTTTTTCCTCAAATTATAACTGCAGTTAGAAATAAAAACATTATGTTACAAGTATATAAGGCATAGGAAAATAAAGAAAATAATGCTGAGATTAATATGGAGTCATACTACAAATGTGAATATGTTCAAACTTCACCTATTGCAGACAGTTTTGGAGAGCTTCCCACATCCTCAGATAAAGAGAAGTATCCCTCCACACAGAAAGTAGCTCACGCATGGGCCAAATTTTATGATTCCACACAGTCTGCGGAAGCGCACATCTTTAGGAACTTGAGGAATAACACTGGATGGAACTCTGTGAGAGAACTTCTTGCCTCTTTGTTGCCTGCTTCTCTATTTCCATGCTGATCATTATCAAGGCTTGGTATTTAGAACAATAATCTAACCCTAACTAGGGCAACAACAGGTGGATCTATCTAATATATATTAAAATATATATTACTAATATATATTTAAAAAGCTTTTTACTTCTTTTCAGCTTCCTCATTTCCTCTTCAATCCTGTGAATTCCAACATATGTAAGCATTTCCTACTTACCACAAGCTTCTGATGGGCACTTCAAAAGAATGGGTACTTGAAGGAATGCTGTTGCTATTGCTCACCACATTACCACCAGCTGGGAAATTGTCACTAGTTTGTTTATTCTTAAAATAGAGTTTCAAATTTATGACTTCTTTCTACCATCTAGTTTGGACCATTTTAAAACTTTCTGGTTATAGACAGTAGAATTGGTAGTGACAGAAAAAAAGAGATGATTTTGTCCAACAATCTAGTGCAAATGTCATTCATCCAGAGCTCTCCTCCTGAACTCCTGTATGTCTTAGGCCTTGCAGAAGACTATCATTCTTTAACGTAACACTCACTCCAAAGAAAGAACTCCTTTACCTATCTGTGCAAAGCCAAACTACTCAAGAAAACCAGTAAAACCTACAGAGCAATATCACTAACGCTAAGGTGGATTCCTAGTGACCAGGCAGACAAGTGGCTCCCCAGGATTCATCAGTTAGGCAGACCACTTGAAATATTTTAATTGTAAATGAAATTTATTTAAAAAAAATAAGCAGGGTAAAAAAAAAGGCCAGTTATATGAGAAAGGATAACAAACTAAATAATAAACCTATCTTTTAAGCCATTTTCTTTTTGCTACCAATGAGAAGTAAAACGAAAAAAAAAAAGGTAAAAAATATGAAAACAACTTGTTCACAATAAGAAATAGCTGTTTATGAGGAAAATATGTAGAAATAATAAATAAAACCAGAATAGATACTGAATACAACTCAAGTTATATTCTCCTTGGCATACCAGTTCCATAGTTTCACTGTTTCACTTCTTTGTTGAGTATGGCTAGAAGTCTTAAAAAGACTACCCAAAGCCAGAAGCTTTAACATGGTCTTTCTTGATCTGATTTTGTTTCCAATGGAAACTGAGCAAGGCCAGTTGTACCTAAAATGTTTAAACCTACCTCCTGGACATAGTGAAAACATCAGACCAATTTAAATGTTTTTACTTAGTTAAAACTGTTTTTTTGTTTGTTTGTTTTGTTTTGTTTTTTACTAGCATTAGATAATGTAAAACAATAAACATTGCTCACTGTTTACTTACAAGACTTTTGCAATTCTACATGTCGTTTCAACAGACTTTGCTAAGGCTCTAAGTCAAAAAACAAAATCATAAAACCATATTCAAAACATCTGCAAATTTATGTGCAGAAGAAATGACAAACAAGAATAAGCTTCAATGCCTGAAGAACTATTTCTGTTGAAAGTATTAACAGATAATATCAGAGTGAAAATCCCAGTCAACTCTAATCTGAATTAGAGACATACAGTGCTTTTGAACATCTAGATTTTTCTACCATTTTTCTACTCCATCAACTTCTGGAAGGTGTAATCAGAAGAGAAAATTCAGATTATTTTCCCAAGTATGCAGAAGAGATAGCCATTTCAAATTTATTCATGAAGTAAAAGAAATGCACTTATTTGCAGTGTATTTATCTCATTTCATATAGATCCTCAGGCCAGCCACAATCCAAAATATTTAAGTGTACCTAGCTCATCTATTGCAACATTTTTTTCTTTTCTGTTCAGCAAATATTCATGATACTTTCATGACAGTAACCAGCATTGACACCCTAAGTAAGAGTGACAGTAATCTTGAAGTACTATAAAGTACTTGTGATATTTGTTACATTTTTGCTCATGCATTACTATATGAGGCAGTATAAACTAAATGTCAATTTAAAGCTTTAAAATCTATACCCATAATACTTCCATTCTCAGTAAGAAAATAATAGATTTACTGATCAGGAAGGCCTAAGTCTACTGGTATCACATGCTAAACAAATCTAATATAAAAAGTATTGATCTGTAATCTTGAAACTTCTTCCAAATGAGCTCCAGAATAGCAAAAATGGAGAATAAAATAAAACTTCAGAATGATAAATAGTGCATTTATATTGAATTGAAAGATGTCATAGAATCAATCAAAAATAAAATCATTGAAGCTTTTAGATGTAGTGCAGCAACTGGATCACAATTCAATGGCAAAATCACTTACTGAAAGTATCCATCAGCATAACTCCGTATTGGGGTGTCCATTCCCTTTCTTGGAACCTTTTCTCTTTTTTGCCTTTTACACGCTTGATTGAGCAATACTTTTTACTCTGAAACCAGGGTCTTGCATAGCACATTAAATATTTAGCATCCTATGGATCCCATCAGTTATTGGAAATCTGTATTTTTTCTTCTTTATAAGCTTAGCGGGTGATGAAATAGACAATGCATTTCTTAATGCAAAACACTTTGATTTAATAGATGAAATAAAGTTATTAAGGAAATAAAGATTTAAAAGAAATATAGAAAGTACTAAATCCTTTAGTTTCACCTAACCAACCCAACTCACCATATACTTTTTCCAAATATAATTAGAATTCTTAAATTACATGGTCTACTTTGGTCTCAACTCACTTATCAGAGTGTCATTTTGAGAGCTTTTACCTTATCTCAGGGAAGCTGGATTTTCAAACAAATGAAAAATAACTACATTCTCCCCGTGTGCCTGGCAACTGTGCCTGAATAATAATAATTTAATTGTATTTTCTTGTGTTTCATTATATGTTTTGATTAAAAGTTATTTCAGACTTTTACTTTTTTTCAAGTCAGTCAGAAACCTAGGACATCTGGACAGCAAGAAGAATAACCACATTGTATCTTCCCTATTGTTCTGTAGTGCAAATCATTAAGGTACGTGACCTGTAATCCCTTGCCTTGAGACCAGCTCCTTCTCTAGCACTAAAGACTGAACGTTTTTTCTTCCCCTCACATTGCATTCAATAGACTACGTATCATATACAAATGAATGGACCTGTCACTACCAACCTTTGTAGCATTTTGTCACAGTGCCAAAGCACAAAACAATTAGATATAAAGAGGGTACTTCAACACGTTTGCTTATGCTCGATAAAGTATGTAGTACATAGATTTTCAGGGAGTCACTACTGTTTTGATGTATGCACTACTGAAAATCCTGTCTGTTAGTTAAAGTACTGTACTGCATATGGCTCAAACAGTGTACGAAAGTTGTATGTAAATCCTGGAGATGATATCACATATCACATATAACAGATCCTGCACAGTTATGATCGCAAGTATATGTGTGGCATAGGACTGCAAGCTGGCACTAGAACAGAAAATAGTATATTAGGCAGAAAGAGCTGTATATTAACATGACTAGACTACTTTCTATACGATACAAGTCAGTATCTTTATGGGATATTCTATTGAGCCATGTGAGTGTTATGGCCTGGCACAGTATTAGCTCAAGTATCTCTGTTCTACTGCTTTTCAGAACAGAGATGCTGAAAGATAGCTTGTAAAACTGGCATAACAGTCATTCCCTTTCTCTTATTTCTAATCCCTTGCATGCTTTTTGGAGCAGCATTTCCACTCATTAATATATGGGCACTGCCTAATACAACACTGATATGACTGCAATAAAAACTCACAGATGTAACAGATTATTCAAGTGAATCAGATCTCCACTACCAAGCTAAAATTAAAGCAGTTTAAATACCCATAGCTTTCAAAAACACTGGGACCAACTGCTCTTCCCTTTCCATAAGAATGAAAACATATAATTAAAAAAAAAATAGAAACACTCACTAGCTAGTAGTTGAAACATATTCACAACCTCTTTTGAAGTTCTGATCACAGCTCACAGCTTACTTTGAGAAAAGTTTGACTATATACTTTCTGTGGGCTATCTCAAAATCTAGTTTTTTTGTGCTTAGATCATTTAGAATGTTTTTCGTTAATAAAAAACAAGTAATTTCCTAAGTATTCTCTCTCTCTCATTCTCTTTTTTTTTTCTCTCTGTTTTTCTGCCTATATTTCAGGCTTACAGTCTTTTGTGTGCTACCTTGGAAACTACAATTCTAAATTAATCTGTTACAAATTTAAATGTCTCCAGCCACTTATTATCCTTTTATAATGTGCAGAGTTCAAAATGTGCAATTCCCGAAGTGCAATCAATCATAATAGTTTTTGTAAGTTATTACAGAATACTCATGTTAGCACTTAAAAGGTATTAATTTACTAAAACATGCTAATGCAATCACCTGCAATCATCTGACCATAGCCCTCTACTTATACCATATGGTCTTTGCAAAATGGATTTTTTGCAGAGCACTTGATATATACACACATTCCCCTGACACAGCAGAATAATGGACCCTGATGATCGACTGGGGTTTTCGGTAATGCAACAGCATAATCTAAAGGAAATAATTAATTGCAAACAAATAAACACAAAACTTTTCGTATCTAGATTCAGTTTGCAGTTTGGACCCTGGGCACTGTTACAGATATCACAGCATAGATGAAGCTCGGAATTTTAATCAGATGAAAAACAGCTTTAAGGATTAGTTTAGAGAGACACTGCTCAGAAAAGTGCTGTGGGAAGCAGATGAACACTGGTATCTTTTGCTGAGTCCCAAAAAAAGGAAAGAAAGAAAGTAAGAAAGAAGGAAAGAAACAAGGAAAGAAGGAAAGAAACAAGGAAGGAAGGAAGGAAGGAAGGAAGGAAGGAAGGAAGGAAGGAAGGAAGGAAGGAAGGAAGGAAGGAAGGAAGGAAGAAAGAAAGGAAGAAAGAAAGGAAGAAAGAAAGGAAGAAAGAAAGGAAGAAAGAAAGGAAGAAAGAAAGAAAGAAAGAAAGAAAGAAAGAAAGAAAGAAAGAAAGAAAGAAAGAAAGAAAGAAAGAAAGAAAGAAAGAAAGAAAGAAAGAAAGAAAGAAAGAAAGAAAGAAAGAAAGAAAGAAAGAAAGAAAGAAAGAAAGAAAGAAAGAAAGAAAGAAAGAAAGAAAGAAAGAAAGAAAGAAAGAAAGAAAGAAAGAAAGAAAGAAAGAAAGAAAGAAAGAAAGAAAGAAAGAAAGAAAGAAAGAAAGAAAGAAAGAAAGAAAGAAAGAAAGAAAGAAAGAAAGAAAGAA
Organism: Tinamus guttatus; assembly: GCF_059628265.1. NCBI lineage: Eukaryota > Metazoa > Chordata > Aves > Tinamiformes > Tinamidae > Tinamus > Tinamus guttatus. Next base: position 1,975,413 of record NW_028288917.1, read on the forward strand.
AGAAAGAAAGAAAGAAAGAAAGAAAGAAAGAAAGAAAGAAAGAAAGAAAGGAATATCATCTTCTTTCTCTACATTCCTTGGACATACTTTCTGTGAAATACAATATCCAAGTGAAAAGACTACGGTTGCAACTAGTTTGGATCTAAAGAAGTTGTCACCAAGATGGTCCTTTCTTTTATGGATGCTATTTCCACTTTCAATCTTAATTTTTAAAAGATAACAACATGACCACTAAGAAAACCTGTCTTCTTTGGCTTTGCCAACTAGTCTTTTTCCTTCAAAAAGGAAAAAAAGAAACACTCATTTTATATTATGCTATGTCATGTTGTTATGTATGCTTAAATCATAGCTGCTTGCTGAAGGAGAAAAGAACCAATTATCTCACAGATTAAAGAACTGGATGTTATTCTCCCTAACTCTGCTTTCTAATTTCATTTCTTTCCACTTTTTTTTTTTTCACTTTCTTTACTTTCATGAACATTTGCTTCAGGAATTCAATCCTTACATTCTTTTCAGAATTCCATGTGTAAGTCAGCATTTTTTAAAGTGAATAAAATATGTCAAAAGCCAACATGAAGTCATATGCTCTGTGACCCAGTCTTACTGTGGTAAGCTTCTCAGAGTAAGAATTTAGAAATTCAAGAGCCCATGTTGGTTACTTTGTAAATCCAGAATCTTACAGAATATGCCTTAAAAAAAAAATCCTTAGGATTGCCTTATGTTAACATTCTGAAGATCAAAATGAAAAGTGAATTTACGCAGTTTACATAATGTTTTTATTACTAATTTGTTTACCGTGTTAGCTGAGTTTCCATTTAAATGTAAGCCACTGTCAAAGAGAGGTGATGAAGCTCCACTGCTGTGATCACTAGATGGTCCAGGGGAACCTGAAATCAGATGAAGAAAGATAACTTTTTATGTTACATTACTTTATATCATATTATATGTTGTTAAGATATTATACTATGTTAATATTACATCATATTATCATATATTATATAATATTTCAAAGAAAAAAAGGAAGACACAATGAGAACTTTCAATATAAACTACCAAAAGAGAAGCACTGCTTGTATTTCAGAATGACAGCCGATAAAATGTGTCTGCCATATATCCTACTTTATACGTCCAGAAAGATAAAAGCTGCTGGACTGATGTCATTATATAAAGACTGTGCTCAGGGGAATTTCTAATATGCTTAACTGTTAGCAGGATTAAACCCTTTTGCACTAAGAATGATATATTTAAAACCAAGTAAGTAATTTAGTTACAAAAATCCCATTAATTTTATGAATACATTTCTTATTCACTATTGATTGACTCTTCCTACAGTATAACCATGATCTGTATTTATAGACAAAGCTAGTAAGAACCTCTCAGGCAAGCACTAACTGTACAGATAAGTACCCTTTATTAATGAATTTTTTTGTTACAAGTGCCCATTATGTTAAAGTATGAGGTACATTTTAAAACAGAGAGATTAAAAGCAAGAAGCCATTTTGCAATGACAGTCTCAAAATTATCTCTGAGATAAATCTTTAACAGTTATACATCATTATACTGCCTTAATGGTTAATTTGACTCTAGGTTAGCTTGATGCATCTCTATTTACTAACCAACTTTTATAATGGAAGCAGTACGAATTCACATCATTGTACATATTTTAAAAAAGTATAATCTTAATATATAGCTCTTATTACATACTTCATACAATTACCATCAGACAGGACTTGATCTTAACAATAAAGTAAATAAAATCAATTTCACAGTATTATATTCATCACCCCTGAAAACTCCGTTTTTTTTCAGTCTGAAGAAATCACCTGAAATTGCCTGTAAAATATTTCACATTAATAGGTTTTTAAAGTGTAACATCATGAAATTCTTAAAGTCATTTTTGGCCACATATTTTCATATGCTTTTATACCACATATCTGAAAGATTTAGTAAAATGGAAGTTAGTTCAACAAAAGCTCATTGTCTCCATAACAAATCTCTGTCAGTTCAGCGCTGAGCTTTCAAAACAATACTCTGATTCTGAAGTTCCAGCATGTTTTAACTTGCAGTAATTTCTGTATGTCTAGGTGAGGCATTTGTAATGGCTTTATATCTGTGATGGCCATGGAAACTGGCTGATGGCCATTCATATAATTAATCATATTTGAATATTCATTTTACAAAACATTTGGATATTTAGATAGTATAGATGCAGTTTGCTTATATATGTCTAACTAACTCAAGCACAAATAGTAGTAACTATAACACTTTATGATGAGTTTCACGTATACGAACACAAAAATTTATATTATTTGGACTAGTCGATGATCATAACTTCCTGGAAATAATTTCTACATTCTAGATAAAAACATTTAAGTAAAACAAAATAAAAACATTGAAGTTGACATAAAATTCTCTGCTGCAGATCTCCTCCATTATCTCCCGTAATTATCACAAATACATGAATCTACTTAATAGACTCATTTAATACTTAAAATTGAACTATCCATTCTCTACTATTGATTTAACCTATCAAATACATGAATTTTAGAGATTCCTAAATCTCTAAATCCATGTTGACTAAAATAGACTTGCAATTGAGTTCACAAGCCTTTTAGCTTGCTCCCTGCTCATTGTGCCTCACATACTCACGGATTGCCCACTCACGGCCACATTTAGCACTTTTGAAACTGCCCCTGGATATGCTCAAATGCTTTCATGGAAGGTGCTGTTCTCTCATCTTTCCAAACAGAGATAGATAAAAAGAGAGCAAACACACAACACACAATGTACTCATGTGAAGTAAAACTTATACTGTATGCTCCTGTAGTCTTTGCCCAAGTAGATGAGACTTCAAACTAAATGGGTTTAGTATTAGTCCAACTCTGGAAAGTGTTGGACTAGTGTTCAAGAAGCACTATCTATACAATATCCTAATGGATACTCATGTCAGATACTACGCATTTGATACATTACGAGGTTTTCACCATCTTTTTATTACTTAGCTCTCATCTTACCCTACCCAAATTGTAATTAAACAGTCAATCCATGAGAAATGTGAATGCAGACTATGACAAGCTGTATGTGTTTAATGTGCTTATTCTTAGTTGTGTTATTTTATTTTATTTTATTTAGAAAGCTGGGTTAGGAAGGATTTTGTGGTTGATGAGAAGATTGACCTTTACTTGAACAACAGTTGAGTACAATAAGAGAATGCAACTCGGTCTTCAAGGTGAGAAGGAGTCAGAGAAGGAGCTGTAGCAACAATACAGCAGTTTGCAGCTCACAAAAAGAGACCTCCTGAGGGTTCTAGGAAGCAGAGCCAGATCTCAGAGGTGAGGGAAAGTGTCACAGGGGCCCCTGCAGTGTTAGCAATAACTCAGGAGATCACTGAGTTCTATGAAACTAAATCTGAAAGCAAAAACTCATTTGCAGTTGTTCAGGTGTGGGAATTGTTTATAAATCTTCTTCATTTCTATTCTTTCTGATTGAAGCACTCTGATTTTTTAATTTAAAAAGTTAAGCACTCTACTTTTTATTTTAAAATGATGTGGATTCTGTTAAAAATCATAAACTTGCTAGACCTAGAAGGTCACTGGAGCCCCATCAACAGATGGCTCTTTATTTCAGTCGATGAATTACAATAAACATCTGAGCAAAAAAAATTATCTGACTTGCTAATTATGTCATAGAAAAGCTCCAATGGACAAACCTGAAAAAAGACTATTCCAGTCAAACCACAAAATAAAACTGAAGGAAAAGCTCCTAATAAATTTTAATTACACTTGCAACTTCAGAATACTCTGCTTATTTTGTCTAACTATCAGAAAAAGAAATTTCTTAAGAGAGTCTGATTGACAATAAAATATTCTCAGGAAATCTTTCCAGCAGCAGTGAACCTTATCTAAAAGGGCCCTACAAGGCCCTTAGCGCTCTGCTAAACTGTCATGCATAATGGAGTCAGTCCCAGACTCAGCAAGGAATCCTAACAACTAATTAACTAACAAAATTCTCACCCATTTCCAAAAGTTGAAATTCCGCTTTTTTGTTTCCAGGAACACAGATCCATTCTCTTACTTGCCCACAGTGACTGTGGAACAAACCACAAGCTATGGGATGAGAAATCATCCTAGTTATACAGCAGGAAAACTTAATTAGCAGACAGTTGTTGATGCTACAATACAAGTTTCCCCTTCAAGAACAAAAAAATCTGCCTGGTGGCACCCAACTCCACAGTCCATCACTCCTTAGCAGGCCTACTTTATTATCCAGCAGAAGATTCTGAACCTTGATGCCCTGCCTCAATGTGGGGTGGCCACCAGGGCATATAGCTGTACATCTTGGAGAAGCTAACATGTCAGGAGCTCTTGGAATTCATGGAAAGAAAAAAGAGACAATTTCAGTTACTTATCAGCATTTAATTTCCAAATTCAAAACAAAATAAAATCACACAGTCAAGAAGAGAAAATTAAGTTTCCTGCTTTCTCATAATATATATATTTAATTTTCTTTTTTAAAAAGCCCTCTTCCCACAAGAACCTAGGTCTTCCTGTCCTAATCCGTGGCAGATGCCATTCCTACAGACCAATTGTAAGAGACTGTTATGGGCTGTGTTTGTCTTGAAATCTCTGACACACCATTTACCTGGACAATGCCCTGGCACCTTATCTCTGGGAAGGTCTCTTACCATATGCGCCTCCTAACCCTGTCATCTTATCTCTGGGAAGACTGTAATATCAGCTATCTACTTGGCATTGGAAGATCATCTCAAGACCTGAACAATGACAACAATGACAGTGCCCAGAGCAGTTTGCATGCGAATCGGGGGTGAAGAGGAATGGGGGTGAAGAGGAATACAAAAGCACACAGCACGTACAACAGGAACAACACGTACCAGAAAACTTCGAGAAAATGGGAGGACCCTTTGAGAAGGGGGACATAAAAGGAGCACATTTTTCCCCTCCCTGGGCAGCATGGAACATCACCTGTACCAGTATGCATGGCCTTCGGTCACAGAACATCACCTGCACTGAGACGCCTGTACCTGCACCGAAGTGGAGCCAGCGATACTTAGCTGGACTCGTGGTGGTAACTATAATCTTGTTGCATCTCTCCCGCTTGCTTGCTTATCTTTCTTTCCTTTTCTCTTCTTCTTCTCTCTGTCCTATTTGCACTTATGAGAATAAAGCTTAAAAGGTTGTATGGCATTTGACCCCGTTTGTGTCTTAATCTCACTCTTGGGAAGCGAGAAAACCTCCCCTGACACTGGATAGGGACACCAATTATTGTGGATCCAGCGAGGGGTAGATTGTGATACCACTAGCCCTACCATCTGGAAGCACCTAGTTCTTGTTCCCTTCACTCCTTCCCCATGACAGGAGTCATATGAAAGAGTATTTGGCATCTACAAACAATGATTTACTGATTCAGCTACTGCGCTATCTTCCATGAATCATCCTTTGATCACATCTTCCTGGTGGTGTCTGCTGGTTAGAAGGTTAGAAGGAACTCCTAGAGATCATCTAGTCCAACGCTCCTGCTCAAGCAGGGACACCTAGAGCACGTGGCACAGGGTTGCACCCAGGCGGGTTTGGAAGATCTCCAGAGAAGGAGACTCCACAAACTCCCTGGGCAGCCTGTGCCAGGGCTCTGTCACCCTCACAGTCAGGAAGTTCTTCCTCACAGGGAAATGGAACTTACTGTGTTTCAATTTGTACCCATTATCCCTTGTCCTGTAACCGGCCGCCACCGGGAAGAGTTTGGCCGCATCCTCCCTACACTCTCCCCTCAGGTATTTATACATATTGATCAGATCTCCTCTCAGTCCTCTCTTCTCTAGGTTAAACTGGTTCAGGTCGCTTAGTCTTTCCTCATACGATAGATGCTCCAGTCCCTTAATCATCTTTGTTGATGGACCATTTCTAGAAGTTCCATATCCCTCTTGTCTGAGCCCAGAACTGCCTCCAGGCGGGGGCCTTACCAGAGCTAAGAAGAGGTGCAGGATTACCTCCCTCGATCTGCTGGCAACACTCCTCCTCATGCAGGCCAGGGTCCCATTGGCTTTCTTGGCCACAAGGTCACATTGCTGACTCATGGTTAATGTCTTGTCAACCAGGACTCCCCAGTCCCTCTCCATGAAGCTGCTTTCCAGCAGGTCAACCCCTAATCTGTACTGGCGCCTGGGGTTATCCCTCCTCAGATGCAGGACCCTGCACTTGTTCTTGTCGACGCCCAGGACGTTCCTCTCTGCCCAACTCTCCAACCTGTCCAGGTCCCTCTGAATGGCAGCACAGCCCTCGGGAGTGTCGGCCACTGCACCCAGTTTGGTATCATCCACAAGCTTGCTCAGGATGCACTCTGTCCCCTCATCCAAGTCACTGATGAACAAGTTGAAAAGCACTGGGCCCAGTACTGACCCTTGCAGACATCTCTGCCCACAGGCCTCCAACTAGACTCGGCCCCATTTATCATGACCCTCTGAGCTCTGCCATCCAGACAGTTCTCAATGCACCTCATTGTCCACTCATATAACTCACAATCCTGGAGCTTGCCCCATGAGGACATTATGGGAGACTGTGTTGAAAGCCTTGCTGAAATCAATGTAGACAACATCCACTGCTCTCCCATCGTCCATTCAACCAGTCATCCCATTGTAGAAGGCTATCTGGTTCATCAAACATGACTTCTTGGTAAATCCATGCTGACTACTCTTGACCACCTTCTTTTCTTTGACATGCCTAGAGATGTTCTCTAGGATGAGCTGCTCCATCACCTTTCCAGGGATGGAGGTGAGCTTGAACACCCTGTAGTTCCCCAGCTCCTCCCTCTTGCCCTTTTTGAAGACTGGAGTGACGTTGGTTTCTTCCAGTCCTCTGGCACCTCCCCCGTTCTCCATGACCTCTCAAAGATGATGGCGAGCGGCTGAGCAATAACCCTCACCAGTGCCCTCAGCAGTTTTGGGTGCATCCCATACGGGTCTATAGATTTATGTGTGTCCAGTTTGCCTAAATAATCTCTAACCCAGTCCTCCTTGTTCTGTGGAAAGTCTTCCTCTCTCCCAGCTCTCTCTCTTGTCCTCAGGCTCTGTAGTTCATGGGGACTAGTCTTAGCAGTAAAGACAGAAGCAAAGAAGGCATTTAGTAACTCTGCTTTCTCTGCATCCTCCGTCACCAAGGCACTTTCCCCATTCAGTGTCAGACTAACATTTTCCCTAGTCTTCCTCTTGCTGCTGATGTACTTATAGAAATCCATCCTGTTGTTCCTGGCATCTCTTGCTAACTCTAATTTCAAACGGGCCCTGGCCTTCCTTGTTGCATCCCTACATTCTCTGACAATATTCCTATATTCTTCCCATGTTGTCTGACCTTTCTTCCACATTATGTATGTATGTGCTCTTTTCCTCATTAAGTTTACCCAAAAGCTCCTTGCCCATCCACATAGATCTCCTGCCTGTCTTGCTCGAGTTCTTTCTTGTAGGAATGCACCAATCCTGAGCTTGGAGAAAGTGGTGTTTGAATATTAGCCAACTTTCCTGGACCTCCTTTTCCTTCCAATATCCTAGCCCAGGGGATTGCTCCAAGTTGCTCCCTGAAGAGGTCAAAGCTAGCTCGAAGTCCTCTCTCTGGACTCTTGAAGTCCAGGGTTGCAATCCTATTTCTTGCCCAGCTTCCTCCTTGCAGGATTGTGAATTCCAACATCTCAGGGTCACTGCAGCCAAGACTGTCCCTAACCTTCACATTTCCAACTAGACTATCTCTGTTTGCTAGTATCAGGTCTAGCAGCACCCTTGTTGGCCCATCAACCACCTGAGTCAAGAAGTTATCTATCTGCAATGTTTTGCAGGAATCTCCTGAACTGTCTGCTCCTAGCTGTGTGATTATCCCAGCAGACATAAGGGTGGTTGAAGTCCCCCATAAGGACCAGGGCCTGAGATCATGAAGCTTCCTGTAGAAGGCCTCATCCACTTCCTCTCTCTGGTCAGGAGGCCTGTAGTAAGCTCCCACAACCATGCTGCCCTTGATCCTCACCCACGGGTTCTTGACTCATGCTTCATCCTCCCCTATGCTGATCTCCATACATTGAAGTTGCTATCTCAAGTAAAGGGCAACTCCCCCACCTCATCTTCCTGGCCTGTCCTTCCTGAAAAACCTAAAGGAATCCGTAGCCACGTTTCAGACATGAGAGCTATCCCACCACATGTACATAATTGCAATGAGAGATCATGGCCCTGCAATTGCACATGCATCTCCAGTTCCCCTTGTTTATTCCCATGCTGCATGCCTTTACACAGAGGCATTTGAGTTGGGCACTCAATGTGCCTCTCATTCTAGCAGGGGCAGCTGGAACTTGACTATGTGGGTTTTCAGTAGTTCTCATATTTTGCTGTTTAACCTCTCCAGGCTTTGGGCGCCCTTCACAGGCTCTGGAGTTAGGCTTCTCTGAGTGGCATGACAGGCCATCGCCTACCTTATCACCTGCTTCCCTGATGATATCCTTGAATCTAGTTCAAAGACTTCTTGAAGAGCCCTGCTAGGGCTCTTCAGAACCCAGGACCCTCTTCCCTCTTTGAGAAAGATGAATCTCATTAGATGCCATCATGTCAGGTGCCATGTAAGGCTTCCTGTTGCCAAAGAAAACAAAGTTGTGGTGATGACACCAGCCACGGAACCATGTGTTGATGGACTGTATTGTCCTGTTTCTTTCTATATTGCTGTCAGCAGTGGGGAGAATGGAAGAGAAAAGGACCCGCACGCCTGAGTTGCTGATCATCTAACCCAATTCCTTAGAGTCCCTTTTGCTTGCCCTCAGGCTGCATGCTGCCACTTCTACTCCTCCCACATGTGAGACCATCAATGGTATTGTAATGGTAATATAGTTTGTGGGTCGAATCAGGTTTGGAAGTTTCCTGGTGACATCCTTAACCTGGGCCCCAGGAGGGCAGTAAATATTAGTAAGACCTAGTATTATTAATAATAATAATTAGTAAGACCATAAAAATATTTGTAAGACCTTCTGTTCTATAACATACAGGAAATCTAATGGGTGTCTTTTCCTTATTTCCTTCTTGCCAAAGACCAGGCAGGTGTAACCATCATTAACTAAAGAAGACTATGGCTAACAGCCCAGATACTACTAATGAGAGCTGACTATCTTAGCAAAATTGTGCCTAAGCTTAGGCACGGTTATCAAAGGATTACAGGGCTATTACTCTTTAGCTCTCTGGTGATAGGAAAGCAGGAAGAAAAAAATGAAATTCTTCTTATAAAGGGCATTGAACAGTCAACAATCTCTCAAGGTAGAATTTCTTTGAATTTCATTAATTTATATTCATTTTTCAAATGGAAATGATAAACTATAAGCAGAGAAATAAGGGTTTTAAGATGAAAGGTATAGTTCATCTTAGAAAAGGCCTGTCAACTTTGCTTATAGCAAGTGTAAGAAACTAGATGAAATGACAGACACTCATTTTGTAACCACAGGAGGCAGACTTTGGCAAATCTTGGTCTGTTCAAATTAATAAAAAACAAGTACACAGTTGAGCACTATTTACACCAAAACCCAGAGAACGGACACAGTTTAAATCTGTTTTGCTAAATTCCCTAATCCTACGGTTTGATTACACGTGTGGTACACCATTATTCTGCTTGATAAAACGGACAAAATATCAACATAATTTATTACATGTTATATATATAGTATATATTACAATACACAATTAATGTCATGTATTTGTTTTATGTGTAAGTAAGTGTATTGCTGTTTTTCATGATGATTTCGAGTAAAAATCCCTTTCACTGTGAATGTAGGATTCAAATGTTTATAAATATTTCCTTATTGTATTCAGTCAACCCTAGTATGGAAAAACTTTCAAAAAAGCATCTGTGATTGCACTTCATTTTAGTGATATTTCAGGTTCGTTTTGAACAAACTATACAGAAGCAATCATGCAGTAGACATTAGATTTTTACAAATTAAGCAATAAAGTACATAATTTTCTGTTTCTTGCAGAAAACACTCAAGAATTGAATTCCTATTTCTCTTAGTGTCTTCTTTTTATGAGAAATACTGCAAAGAGAAAAACAAATTATTCCTATCCTTTAATTTTGCCTTACCTAATGGGAGCTTTAAAAATGATGGAGCTTCCCTGAGGTACTGAACGGTGATGGTAACTTCATCGCCAGCGTTTCGCAGTAGGTGTACCTGTCAGTAGGACAAATGACAGCTACTTTAGACCAAAGAACCACCAGTCATGGAAAAGCACATTAGTTACAATAAAATCTGCATCTCTGTTGCATTCTGTAAGAAATTCAATATAAATATTTCTGACTGGAAATGAAGAATGCTTTGAGAGTCAAGCCACACCAATAAAAGATGACAGTAGCAAGACCACAGGAACAATATGAAGAAATAATTTGGTAGGCAATATGACTTTATATACCAGCTGAACACAGTCTGTAGAACCTGGGATAGCATAGTAGGGATATATATGTTATTGTCTATTTATCTGTGTGTCTTTATGTATATATACATATACATACCTGTATGTATATGTGTGTGTATAATAATATATTAATCGTCTGTGTATACTCATGCATAGTATATATTAATACATAATATACTTTTTATATCTCATACTGAAGTGTTTTGTTTGGTTCAGTTAGTTGATACATTAAGGACATTTCTCTGTTTCAAATACAGGCTTGATTTCTATTAATGTCTTCATAATCTGTAAATATTCACTAAGCAGAAGTGAATATATATGCATACGAATTCATTAGATAAATACACACATTACCTATATACATAATAGACATCCGTGTATTAAAACATAAAAATTTAATTAAAGGTATAGCACACTATTGCATAAGGATTTTTTTACTGAAGATGAAAAAGAAGAGAAAATTGAGATGACTGAAATCTTTGCTAGCAGAAGTCAATCCATCCTTCCCATATAATAAGGACTCGGGTAGATGCAAATATAAGTGAGATGAAGCAACACTTGAAATTGAAATAGTATATATTTTTTGATCTAGATCAAGTACTTTACATAAAGTGCTCAGAAACTCATGAAATTCATCTTAACTGCAAAAACTTTTGCTGGAAAGTAAAGTTCTAATGCTTGGATGTTTATATAGATCTATTATTGCATGACATTTGGATGCACCAGAAATATCTGAAATTATTTTCCCTGGAGGTAGTTGTCTTTTCAAAAGCATTCATGAAAGATTAAATAGCAGCTAAAAGAATAGTACTCCTCTTACAGGTTTTCACTCATATTTTGCCATGTATAACTGAGTTACATACTTACATATATACATATAGAGGTTACTCTTTGTTCAGAAGCTAAAGCAGATGCTCAGTAATTATGTTGAACCATCTGAATAATATTGAATCATATGTGAACACACAGTTCAGAGATATATATTCATCTATTTATTTCAGATACAGGTGTTTATATATATAGTGATATGGATAAATGATGATGATGAGATGAAAAATAGCAATGATAAAAATTAAAGAAACTGTTGATACCTCCTTGCATCTTAGACTGCATTTTTTATCAGTCTCATGTTGATAAATGTGGCTTCCCAAACCTCACTAATATCCACACTAGAATTTGAAATGAATTGATGAACTCCTTCTGGGCCAGTCACACAATCTATTCACTTCACACTATTTATGCTAATCTGCACTGTAATGGAGCCTTCAAAACTATATTGAATGCTTTTAAATGACAAATGCATTTATAAGACAGAAAGAGTAAATCATTTTTTTTGCCATGATCTAATGATAGAGTTGCTGATTTGTTGATTCACTGACCAGAACAACTCAGTTTGAAACAATTTCTACTTGTGCGTGTATAAAGTTAACAAATTATAAATTACTTTTTGGCTGTTATAATAGTAATTATGAAAATTTAAGTATTTCAAACAGCAGATTTTACATATGTCTTATAACTACATCATTTATTGCTTGGTCTCTAAAAAGTTAAAGGTTTCAAACTATCAAGATATATTTTTTTTGTATATTACCAAACACTGCAAAGTAATGTTCTTCGACACTGGAAGTTATTTGTCTGTTCTTTTAGATTTTTGGAATGGCCTTGGTGTGGTTTCAGCCCAGGACAACTAGTCAGCTCCCCTCCAAATTCCTAGACATACACATGTATATACATTCATACATGGGTATACTGTGCTTTAAACTTTTTATCCTGCTTTGAACGAACATGGAGGCAGGTCATTCTGAATCAGTTAGCCTCAGCCCCAGAGACCAGTCCTGCACCCATTTAGTTTATAAGTGCAGATATAGCTGAAATAAAAATTGTAATGGAAAAAAAAGCTCTTTGCTTACAATAAAAAGTATCTGAAGAAATTAGGATTTCTGAACATATAATATGCATATTCATCAAAAATACAAAGGAAGAATGGGGAAAAAACGTTTTCTGAAGGGTCAGATATAGGATATAGTAGGATATAAAAAGGATATAAAAAGATCTCGTCAAGAATGCTCCTGTATCTTGTGACATAATTTTCCTTGTCACTGGTTGGTAAGTGCCCAATAGTGACTTCAGTATCGCGATATCAGTACTTTGTAAAATAGACAATTCAAAAAAAAAAAAAAAAAAAAAACCACGCACAAAGTTATAATATATTGTCATGATACTCTATTAAAATATGTAATGGAAAAATATGTGAATCAAATAAAATTACATTAATACCAAGAACTCACGTAACCAATTGCAACTGGGATTTCAGAAAACCTCCCAACATGAATTATTTTTACTGTTTGATTTCTGGAAACAAGGAAGAGTTTTAACTCACTAACACACAAACATTTTGATGTAATCTTTCAAATACAGCACAAGAACCATATGTTTAACCATATTTCAATTCAAATAATTGAATTGATTCAAATATTTGTTTCAAATAATATTTATACAACAACATGTAAACTGACTTATTTTTAAAAAAGTCAAGAAAGAAGATTGCACGCTATACATACTACTCAAGGTATTTCTGAAAGACCTTTATAAAACACTAGACAGAGAAATTCACTGCAAAAAAATTGCATGGAACAAAAAAAACTACCGCAAAGACAGATATTTATCTTTTAATTCCACATTACTTTTTTTGAAGGGAAAACTAAAATATTTGTTTTAATTTAAAATTACCAAACAGTAATGCATTGAAAGATACTAGTGCTGTTATTTTACCCTTCTGTAGCTACTTTATATTCTTAGATAATGACCAAAGAGGGAATAACACGGAACCACACGTACTAAGAAAAAAAATCAATTTCAGTGCTTACAAGAAGGAATTAATGGTGCAGAAGATCATTAAATAATGCAAGCTCTGTAGTGCTGAAACTTTTAACACAAATCCAACACAGAAAGACAAATCCAGTAGCTCTGGAGTGACACCATTATATTGTTGCCTTTCTGTAGTAATAATGCAAAAAGTGAATTTAAAAAGGGAATAGATTTTTTCAAAATAGTAGATCAAATACATTTACTGCAGCTAGGTGTATATATGTATACATTTTCTTATGTGTTCATAGATGTGGAAGCCAAAATGGAACCAAGAAAAATGTTTGCTTTCCATGCTGTCTCCAAACTGTGGATTTTGCATATCTCTGTTAAGTGCATTTATCAAGACAGGATTCATTTTGTTTCTCTTTTTTTCGCATTCTTTTCTCAGGACTATAATAGAGATATCTATTTAAAAAAATACAAAAAATTGTTTAAAAAATTGTTAAAAAATTACATAATATAAAAAAGTAGGACCTTCTAGATCTGACTACAGAGTTTGCAGAACAAAGTATGACAGATTTTTGCAAAACTGAACGACCCTTGTTGCGTCACCTTTACTACTAACTCCATTTTAGAGAAATCCTATACATTTAGGTTCAAGCAGTTCAGTCAATGGCAAGATTTATAGATACATATGTCTTGGGGCATTACTGATCCACAGCCTGCATTACACAGACAGAATAGGATGCTAGTTTCCCTGCTAGCAGTGAAACACATTCTCATTCTCTTCCATAGTACAGTTTAACTTCTAGAGTAAGACAGACCAAGCATTTTGCTTTCATGCTGAACACAACAGCATGGCTCAAAGTTACTGTTTGAGAATACTTCCTTTCCCTTATATCACAACATTCTTATCTTTCTGGGTGAGCAGGACAGTAACTGCAGTTCTGGAAACTGTCTGAATTGTGAACAAGACTCTAAATTGGGATATGTTATTACATATTAGTTGTTGTAATTATGTTATTTCATATTTCATTATGTGTTGTTACACACATAAAACCATTTAGCAATTGAACCTGTAAATATGATTTATTTCATGGTAAGTATCCACAGAACACTCAAAAGTTTTGTGTTCTATTTGTTTATTTTAGGAGACAAATGTATTCATCAATAGTCTTCTGAATTAATTCCTACTAAGTATGTGGGTGAAATCGAATTGAAAACTAGATCAATGGTAACAAAAGCCTTAACGATGATGTTCCAAGTCAATACAGATTACGTTCTTCTGAAGTTACGGTGCCCTGTGTTTAGCATTGCTTGCTCTAGACCTTCAAATGTGCCTGAATATTCACACTGGTCAGCGTTTATACAGGGCCTTGGCTGTTTGAATGAGGTCTGTCTTATTACAGATCAGAGCTGTAACAGCAATTAAAATTAAAATGGAACATTTTTATCATGAATGAATTCACCTATATGGCCTCTTACTGAAGGGGGCAGAGCTAGAAAAATAGATTTTAAATGTCTGACATTAGGTAAAATCCCATCTCCAAGCTATAGATGAAAACTCAGATTTAACACTTAACTTCCATATGTGTAAATTAAAAGGAACTCAATCTCATGGTGAATGTCTGATCCTGAAACACAGGTGTTTCTGAAATGAAACGTAGGACTACTGATCCTTTCCCTTCTATCATCTGGGAACTTTCTCACTGCCTTCTTCTGTTTCAGTTGGAACTGTTGTTCACCTCAAACTTCCACCATATCTCCTAAGGCACAATTCCATCTGTGGCTGAAGAAATACCAAAGCTTACCAAATATAACACAACCCCACCATACGCTAAGTGAAGCTGTAATCTCTTTTGTTTGCTGAAGAACCAGATATAAATTTAGAGGCAGAAAATATATCAGCTTAATTGGAGACAAAACATGCAGAAAAGTAAGTCTTATCAAAATTTTCTCCTGTTTATTATATTCACTTGGATTTATTACCATTTATATCTTGCATATAAATCCTTTTGGCTTGCGTAGATATCTGAGGAAACACTAGCCTGGCTGGTGAATGTGGAAAAGCAATTGATGTATGTATCCCAGGTTGGCCCCTGAAACATCAGAGAATCTACACCTTTTCCAATTCAGAAATAAAACAAACTATTGTGTGGGAAAATATATGTTGCTTATTATCATTTAAAAAATTCCCCCTCTCCATTACCTATATAGGAAGACAATGCAATTTATGAAAGTTTTCACGGATTCATATTATACCACAATTTTCTTTCACTTAATTAACACTTTCCTCCTATTTCTACCTAAAAATAAAGTAAAAGATATTTTTAACCACAAAACCTGATTACCCCTTTAAACAAATAACACTGTTCCTGAGTGGTATAATTAACAAGAACTAAGACAAAGAGATTTTTTTTTCATGATTTTGTACATTATTTTTCCTTCCTCTAAGTAGACATACTAGTCTTTGCTTAAACAAATATATGCTATATAAAGAAAGTTAATAAGTATTCTGAACTGGAAATACCATCAGAGCCAGTTTAGCTCTTCCCTGAAACAATGTAAGTTCGAAGAAAATAGCTTAAGGCTAAATATTAACTGAAGTCTGAAGATCCATCTTTGTGAAAATAACTGCCATCTTCAAAAACTCCAAGAATCTCAGAGCACTACAGTGACTTCTCTTTGAAACCTCAGGTCAGTCTCAGCTGTTATTTATGTGCTATAATAGAAAAGAGTTCAAGGGTACATAACATTTTAAAAATATGCTGTATGTTTTATAGCTCAAATATCGCTACATATTATTATATAAAAAAGCATAACAGCATCTATATGGATAAAAGGCAGCTCTGTTGTATAATCATCGTAAGTGAGTATGTCTTTGTCTTTAATGTTTTTGTTTCCACAACAACTTCCCAAACACGAAAATGCAAGTATTGCCATAAAAACAGACCATGTGCATGACTTTGTACGCATCACTAAGAAACTCCTGACAGGTGAACGCCTGTACTTGAACCTTCTGTACACTATCTTGGAATCCAAACTCATGATTCTTTTCCAGCTGTATTACTATACAGTAACAACATCTGTTTGGCACATGTTAGTATACTCTTTCATTCAATAGCCAAATATTTTCCATAGTAAAAAAATCATAATAATTGATTAGTGGAATATCATGCAAATCTCAGTGACATGTGATATTCTTCTGAGGATTTCTCCCAGAAACCTGATTATAGCTGAAGGTGCACTTGTTTTAACACAGACCTATACTTTTTTCATTGTATTAAAAAAAAAAAAAAAAAGGCTACTGGATTCAGCCTCCCCCTAAAAAAGCATATGAACTTCTATGCTCTGAGTGTTTTGTCTGGTATCTGCAATAAGCAACAAGAGCAGGTACCACAATCTAGCCTCAATTTAGTGGCTAACCAAATGTGCCTGAAATACTAATAACAGACATAAAAGCACTTAAGTCAATGCCTTTTTGAAGAGAAATATTGCCATAATAATGATATAATGATCTTTTAAACCACAATCGAAGAAGTAGTTCAAACATCTCACTTGTAAGCAATAATATAATAACTCTATTAAGAAGTTAATTATATATGAGATTAATTTTTTATATAATTTATATTTTTCTTTCCGCTTTAGGAAATGTACAACATGCAAAATGACTGAGTTTGACTTATGAAAACAGAATAAGCCTGATCTTGTACACACAATTTTATTTATATAATCAACCCAAAATCACTAAATCTTTCCTAGTTTCCAGCTTTTCTTTTCAGCCTCATACTGACATGGAGCTAGAATGTATCATGCTTTGTAACTATTTACATTGATGAAAAACTGAGGATCACCCAAGATAAAGTGATTTAACTGATAGCACAAAACACGATTTAGAAGCTTCTTGCTCTTACTTTTCTTCACTCTCTGATATTTTCCGGAGATTTATTTGCAGTCTCTCTGGAACACAGATTTTGATTATTCTATTCCATATTTCTTTAGGTTTCCCATGATAAAACATACAACCTTACAAAAATGCAAGCATACTTTTTCTCTACATGTTCAATATAATCTTTACAAAGATTCATTTATTTCCACTCTACTACATCTGCATTACTTGAACACATCGCAATTCCTGGAAATACAGACCGTGAATTGTAACAAAATGTTCAGGTGATTTAAAATAGCACTGCTAAGTTTCAGTGCAATAACACACATATATATATATATATATTAGCTTGCATTAATATAATAGAATTTAATTCCAACAGAGCTTTGCAATAATGTATACACGATATTTCACACAGAATTTATTGTCTCTTTTTATTGGTAATTGTTCATTTAAAGAAGCTTATTAAAAGCATCCACCTCTCCGTACATAAAAAGGGGGAAGAGGGAGGAACAAATAGCTTTTGTTAGGATGTCTGACCAAGGCAGCACTATCTATATGAAAGTAACAGATATATAGGACAATATCTGTTCTTAAGATCCTGTATAGGATCTTAAGTATCACTGCATCCTTCCTTTTTATACTTTTTGTTTTTTTCTTTTTTCTTTTTTCTTTTCCTTAATACTTATTTGATTAGTTTTTGACTGAATTTCCCTTGGTAGAGGGGACTTGGGAGGCAAAGGATAGAGAATACAGAAGCACAATTTAATTTAGACAGAAAATTTTGTAACATCAGTTCTAAACTCTTCATACAACAGAGGAAATTAATTTACTAAAATAAAATAGTTTTGCAAAGCATTGATAAAATGGGACAGCCACACAGCTGAAACAGAAGACCAGTGCCATAACATCCAAAAACACCAGCTGATCTGCATGTGACCTGAGAAACTTTACGTTACTGGTTCTTCTGGACTTGGAGGAATTCCCTCCTAGCACTGGCGGAATATTTCTTATATTTTGCCAGAATGCTGAAATTGCAGTGAAAAAGCCTAACTATTAATGTGAAATGTACAGTGTAAAGTTGAAAAAATACTCATCTTGGCAGCACTAAGATGGAGCTTCCAAGAAATGAAAGAGGTGCACAGTTCCTATATATATATATTTGTCTTTTCCTTTAACTTGATCAAACTCTCATACTATACTTGTTATATTTCAATTATAATGCTTTTGCTCTGTGCAAAGAACCTTAATTCTAAAGTAAATTACACTCCATCCAATGAATGGATGAAGAAATAAGGACTAAGTGAAATGAAAACTTCAATATCTTAAGGAAAAGCAATTTTCATTTTTTTTTTCTCCTTGTGTCCTTATTGAATCATCCCATTCAAGTCCAAGTACATCACTCTCTCCAGACAAGCCAATAATACATTAAACTAATACAATATATAGCTGGAAGAGTTCAAAGATCTGGCAAAGACACTTAATAAAGCAGTTTAAATCCTGAAAATATAAAACAAACCTCAATGAATGGATTTGCTGTTGTAAAGAAATACTTATTTATTCATTCACCTCTGTGGCTTTACTTAAAGTAAGAAATGTTCCTAAGCATTTTCCTGGATCTGTGAGATTAAATTTACCATTTGTGTAAAATACCAAAATTATGCTAAAACACATTAATTTTAAATTAATAAAAATGTTCTTCATTTTATATTCTTAGATGCTCAATTCTGTCTTTTCTAGTTAATGAAAAAAATTATTGCCTTGAAATGGGATTCATTTTAATGAAATTTGCCTTTGTACTAGTCGTGTATTTTGGGATACTAATTTGGGTGGATACAAACGAGTGTTTCTAGTGGGCAATTTATTTCACTCCCGGGTAGTGCTCACTTCACAGTGTGATGTGTCCCCAGTCAAAATTGGCCAAACCTCCATTCTCCATTATGCACCAAGGACATAAATGACAACACATAGCCCACACAACACCACACCATAGCACGAAGTGCACTGCGGCTGCAGTGGGGATTGCCCTGGGTTTCCCTCAAAGTCACAGACGGTTTGGGCTGTCCACAAAAAGTGGTGAGTAGTAGAAAGATGATCCTGACAAACCAGCTCTCCGGCAAAATCACCCATCTCAATTATCTCTTTTCCAGAGCAAAGTTCTAGCTACCATTTATTTATTCACTGTTCAGAAGCTCTCCCACATCTTTGATCATGCTGCTTCATGCCTTGATGTTTTCTTTGAACCTTTTCCCGTTCTTTTAAACTCTTTGAAACTGAGGGAACCAGAAATGCTGACAATATTGAAGATACAGAGGCGCCTTAGATGCTTTGTGGTGTTTTAGATCTATTTTCTCCTCCTTTCTTAAAAAAAAAAAAAAAATAAAAAATAAAAAAAATCCAAGATTCAATTAACTTTCCTGATTACTAAAAGCTTGAAATTTTATTCCAAAGCTGCAGTGGACACTTCAAAGTCCATCATTTCACATGTTAAGTTAGAACTGTTTTCTTCTCTGTGTACCGCTTACTTAACTTTTATATACATAGATTTCACCTTCCACTTTTTTACCCTGTCATTGAATCCTTCTGTTTATTTTCAGAGCTGCTTCCCATCTTCACCAATCTGAATAATTCCACAGAATCAGCAAACTGTCACTGCACATTTTATTTCCTTTCACAGCTCCCCTTTTTGCTTGTATATCAGTCAAAATTTTGACCCACTCCCATTTTAAGGATTTTGTCTGCTTGTCCTCTGAATATGTGTGAAATAATGGTGCATTTTTGGTGAATATGACTGAAATAATGCAAAGAATGGGAGACCTGTGCAATAGGTTACTTTTAGAAGTTAGATTAAAAAAAGGGTAAAGAAACACAGTGCAAGGCTGAAAAAAAGTACAAAATAAGAAAAAAAAAGTCAAACTGCATTAGTAAATAAAGTAATCAAGACAATCCCTCAGAAGGGTAGGAAATACTGCAAGTTGATTGCAAGTCTGTAGCAACTTGAAGAAGTGTGGAGAAAAACAAAGTTTCATAATTAGCAGTATAAAATGAGAAAGCTGTGATACTGACAGCTCAGATTATATTTTTTTTAGCTTCCAGGGAAGCTAGGATCTTTTAACTTTTCTGAAAGTAGCAAAGGGTCAAGAAAACAAACTATACACATGGAACCAGGATCAGACATCTAAGTAACCATATCCACAGTGCCAGCTGTGTAGTAGATAGAATGAATTGGTTTCCTTTTCCACTGCTCTAAGATCTTGTAGCTTTCTCTCCCAGAGTATTCACCCCTGGGTGAATGGGGCTCTGGAGTATTTAACACCTGTCAGACAAATTGACATGAGATTATAAATAATCTTCCATTTAATAAAGTGCAGGTTATCTAAACTTGTGTCTGCGCAGAACACCTCCTTATATATTTTAGGGTATTCTAAAACAGAAGAAATGAAGAACAAAAGGGGAAGAAATACTTTTTTTTTTTTTTTTTTTTTTTTACTGCTACAGTAAAAAGATTAAAAACCCCAAATCATGAAACAGAGATCATATTCTTGAATCTGCCCTTGAACAGTTTATCACTGTGGCATCAGTGAAAGTATTCAGTTACTCTACCATGAGCATCCATGTAGAAGTCCTTTGGATCTAACAGTACAATTCATCATCTTGAATTAGATATTTATAAATGATATCTTCATCTCCCAGGAGGTAAATAGGAAGAATTATGTTCAAACTATACTGAAGGTGGTTTCTTCTTCAAGTAGATCACTGAATATGATCATGTTACCAAAGAAAATAGAGCAAGCCAGAAGGACTCAATAAATCTCTGATTAAACTCTTTTGTATGATGCCAACAACATTAAGGATAAAATTCAACACTATGTGAACTGAGATTGCCCGAGCCTCATTGATGAGTGCCTTTTGAACAGAATTAATGGAGTACCTCTCACTTGACTTATGTACATAAAAAAGCAGGCAACTCTATATGGAGATAGAAGATAGATAGAAGATAAAGGTTAGATGACTCCTCACATCCTGATCTCCTGCCTTTTGAATTGGATCAGTACTTTTAACCACTAGGCTTTAAAAGCTTCAGAAACAACAACACTACTTTCTTCAGTGGTATTTCTACGTGCCCAAAGCTACTGCATTGTATGCAAAACCCAAAGCTGTTAATTTATGAGTTCTCTGAGCCCTAAACAGAGCTAAGACATGAAGTTTCTTCTACAGGTGTAGGAAAAAAGCTTACACAGGAAAAAAAGTACTGAGAATTGTATGCAATACAAGAAATTTAAACACATCCACATTCCTCAGCAAAAAAAGACATAGAACCACAGACCCTCAAGAACTTAAATTGAAGGCTTTTTCCTTTTTATTTTTTAAATTAAATGAATCACATACATGTATTCATAAATTTCACACAAATTTCACTTTAGGCGTATATGTGATATGTTTGTGTGCATGCATATAAAGACGTGGACTGTGTACCTCAATAAACATGAGATAAGAAATATTAATCTCCTGATAAGTAGCAGATGAGGGCTTCATTGACACATTTCATTTACACATTTCATTTACAAATAGTGGCTAATGAGATTCCTATAGTTGCAAGCCTAGGAACATTAACTGCATGGTTTTTGAGGCATTTCTTCACAATTACAAAATCATATACCATATTCAAATATGGAAAATTTGATTATGAGTGACAAAACTTAACCGCTATTTCAAGGGGTAACCCAGGTAAAAATAAAAAATAAAACATCCTCCATTCTTTCAGGAACTTTGGCAGTAGCCTACCTAATCCCAGAACCTATAGAATAATTCCTAAACTACTTGATGCATTTATCAAACCTCACTCTGATTTTGATAGCAGGCCGTGGTTGTAGAAATGTCTCTTTCCAGATCTGTCTCCAGGTCCATTAAGATTCTTTTCTTTTCAGGAGCTTTTTTCAGCTGTATGACCTAAAGTTGTTTCAAAACGTTTTATTTAGTGATTCTCATTGAATTCTCATGTGCAGTGCAAAGATTAACTTCACAAATTTCTTTATCATTCCTCACCAGTGAGAATAGCTGAGTTACATTGACAATTCTTGAGTGTTCCTTAGTTCTGAAAAACAGTCCTTAAGGGATGTTTTGTGAGGAACAGCTTTCAGAAGGTTTGAAGTTTTGTATGTGCAATAACAATACAACTAGCAGGAGGGCAGTTCACCAATATAAAACAGACCTGACTGTGCTTTACTGAGATTCTGTCTGTTATTATTTTAGAAATTCAGCCTGACTGTATTAATCAGCACTAAGAAATGGATTGCAAGACCATGTAGCTGCATTTTATCTTGACCTAGAGAGATCACCTCCAGGTAATAAAAGCAAGTTTAGCTTCTTTGCCCATATAATTTCTGCCTTGATGATAAGACTGACAAAACCCATGTCATTGCTGATTGCTACAGATACTATTCTGAGATGCACTTGTCAGTGAATCAACTGATTCTGCCAGTAAATACAAACCGGTGGTAAGAACTTTTATCTATACTGACTTTTACTGCCTGCCAAAAAAGCAGTGCACGTGGACAGAATATGAACTGGTTTTATTTTGGGTGATAACATTCAACTATTTTTTCAAGAAAATGCAACATACATAAAAAAAGGAAGAAAATGTCCTCCATTCTCTTAGAGGTCCATAGTCTAGCTGATCTCATAGTGTATAAAACCACTCCCTGCATACAGTAAACCTGATAAATGACCTAAACCAACTTAAAGAATGTCAAATGAGGGAGAAATCAAACTTTTTTTTGATTTATGCTTTCATACGGTATAATCAGAACAGTAACAGAAAAAAAAAAGAGTAGTATCGACACCTATTTTTAAGTCAGTGAGACTGGCATGTGTCCATTCTCTTCAAGAAACCAAATTCAATAATGTGTTCATAATTATAGGACTAAGGTAGTAATCCTTGTCTAATGCCTTTAATGCCAGCACAGGGAACAGATGCGATGAGAACGTATTACTGCTAAGCCCCATTCGGATACTCTCAGACATGAGACGGTGATTTGTTTCAGTAGCTTCCAAAATCTATACGTTTCCTCTGCTCATATTCTGTGCACTGCCTACTCCCATCTCAGCCATCGCCTCTCTCTCTGCATATCAACACATTAGTTTGAGGGTTTAAGGACAAGCGATTCTTAAACTGATGTACAGTATGAATTGGAGGAGAAAGTACAAGAAATACTGCCAGAATTGATACCTTAGGCCAACCAACATTCTGTAAATTCACCTAGCAACTTCTGGCTTATCTCTTGTCTAGCCTGCCACAGGTAATATGAAGTAGCAGTTGATAGGAATTTTCTAATCTAGGGTACGGCTGCAGGCATCTGAATATTCAAAATGCTGTGGAAGGTATTACTGAGAAGAACAATCTTTCAGAAGAAGTATTTCCTTTCTTATTTCTTTACATCAAGAACAGCACAATCTTACTGAACCCTTTCACCCCATCTCTGCCTTTTCAATAAAGAGGCAAAAGTCTAAGCTTACCATTTAACTATAGGAAGAAAAGCTATTAGCATTTAAATTCTATAAAACAATATAGAAAACATTTTAATAATTTTTGCTTTAAGCAAACTGAATGCTATTTGGAATTACTGGTCTCAGAAATATTGGATAATCTTTCCAATCCTTTTTTACAGCACTATATCTCCCCAGAACTCATGAAAAGACCTTATTCTCCTTCTTGAATATTATGATGAAAATGAATATTCCAGAAAGAGTATATGGACCTAGCACTAGTTAGTTTAATTCCGTTCTTTAAATGCAACATTCCTAAGTGCCTCATCTACATGTGTTTTGTACAATGTCAGGGACTGTGACTCCGCCACTACTCTGGTCACACACACACACACACAATATATGTGAATATATGTGTCTGTGTATATATAAATGCAAATATATATATATAGTGTGTATATATATACATGTATATATGTGTATATATTATCTGAAAAACTTGACTCCCTTTTAATTGTCCTGAAGGCAGTTATCAGGAACATGACACTAATCCCACATAGTCTAATTTTTCAATGTTGAAAGTCAGTTAAAGTAGATTCTTTACTACAGTAATTCAATCCTTGTTCCTTCAATGCTAAAATGTTAAGTGTTTTTTTTTTTTATTGTTTAAAAGTATTAACACAATACAGGATCATCTACAATCCATGTGGTTCAGGAGTTATAAGAAAGTCATACTCTTTAAAGATTATACCTGTGTGCATAAATAAAGTTGCAAACACACACACATATATCAATACGTGTAAGTACCTGAGGGAAGAATGTAGGGAGGATGGGGCCAAACTCTTCTTGGTGGTGGCCAGTGACAGGATAAGGGGTAGGGTACAAATTGAAACACAGCAAGTTCCATCTCCACGTGAGGAAGAACTTCTTTACTTGAGGGTGACAGAGCCCTGGAACAGGCTGCCCAGAGAGGTTGTGGAGCCTCCTCCTCTGGAGCGAAGGACCTGCCTGGATACCACCCTGTGCCACATGCTCTAGGTGTCCCTGCTGGAGCAGGAGGGTTGGACTAGATGATCTCTAGAGGCCCCTTCCAACCTCAACCATTCTGCGATTCTGTGACTACACAATATACTTACCCTGTTTGAAAGACTGTATTTGTGAATACCCATTGGACTGCAGTGGGAGCCTGCACAGTAGCAGTGGTAGCTTCCCCAAAAAGGCTGTGGATGTTTTTTATATTTTTTACTTTCTTTTTTAAATAGAGAAGGTCTTTTAGATTTTAGTTGTTGTTGTTTGCATTCTAATCAATTTTATGGCAAATAGGCCAGTGTACAGTTTACAGGAAAAACAAAAAAAAATCACATGTTCATTGGTGAAAGTGATTAAGTTATCCTGGGAAGAGCAATTTGGCTCCATAGAAAATTGATGTAACTTACAAAGATTTGGCATAGTACATTTGTGCCATAACTGCAAGTATCTGACTGTGAAGAATAGTCAAAGAACAGTGCCTATATAGAAGCTATAAAAACTGTGAACAAAACAAAACTCTTAATGTTCGTATGTATGACAGACCTGGATAAAACATTGTGTCTTTACAGTGAAAAAACAAAAATGATATGTACAAACCTAGAGGGGGAAAAAAGACAAAACAAACAAACAAACAAACAAAAAAAACTATATGGACATGATATTCTGCAATATTATAAAAAATCCAAAGTAGAATGACTTACCACTTCTTCATGGGTAGCACTTTCTACATTAATACCATTAACCTAAAAGCAGATACCATAGAGAGAAAATTATTTGAAATGTTTAAGTTAGTTAATGAAATAAACAAAAAGACAAGTATGAAACAAACATGTCTGTGGAACAAGCAAATGTTTACTGACCTGTATTATTGCATCTCCTATGAATAACATTCCTGTTTGGTCAGCTGTGGAAATACAAAAAGAGTACATTTTAATTGAAAAATCTACTGACTGAAAAAATAATGCTATATTGACTTTCAGCATTTAGTTTAGCATGCTGTTTATAACAGTCATCTAAAACTGCTTTGCTTTTGAAAATACCAATGGCATATCAATCAGTCACCACCTTGTAAAGCTAATAGATTCCTTCCAATTTTGGCCAAATTACAAGAGTTACATTCCATACACAAAATTTAACATGGAGCACAAGTGTAATTTCTCACTAATGAAGGATTTCATTAAATTATGTGGAAATTCACAGTTTTCATTAGTCTTCTCCACTAAGAAAAATAGAAATTTCAGAAGCTACTTAGCAATTCCTTCCCCCCAAACAAATTTAAAAGGACTGCTATAATTAAAATAGGTTGTGTCTAGAATATAATACCACTCTTTCTTTAATATTAAGTTTGAGTTAGCTTTGTTCCTGAGCGTACCATAATACATTATTTCAGTGTGTAATTTGCATGTGTTCTACCTTTACAGAATTAATGGGAATATTGTAATGAAACTGCAAAGAAAACTAATTCTTAATAGGTACAATGACATTTCCTGAGGTGTACTCACTGATTTTGTAATTTTGTAATTTTTAGTGGAATTGGAAGATGTTTACCTCTTGGAATTTAATATTTAAAAACAAGGCTCTGATCCTGCCAAGATTGATGTCAGTAGGTTACAGAACTGTTAAGAAGCTAATGCCATTTTGTCAAACTAATGGCAACTATTGCTGGCACTCTTACAGTTGCACATGTACTTGTACCTTCAAAGTTAACTCAAGATAAAACTGGTTTGACCTGGAAGATGAGAAGTGTTTTGTACTTGGACTACATGAAGAACAGTGTGAACTGTAACAGTGTGCAGATAACACAATGGCATCAGCAAAGACTGCCATAGATATGTGATGGCAATTGTAAACTTCAGATTTTCTTTAATAAAAGAAACACTACTAAAATCGGTCTTTTTCTATTCCATTGACTTCATTAGGCAGGCAGGGTCAGCACACAATAGAAGGGTGTGTTTTTCTTGTAACACTAGGAAGGCTGGTAAATCAGGGGCTGGGAACCTAGTTGGATTGAGGCTAAATATGTGCACGGGTCAAAAGGCAACTATTAATGTTGTTGCTCTTAGTTTTAGTAATATATAATATTTAAGAATTTGGGGAAAACATGATTTATAACCTAAAAATGGCACATCTGTGTTCACAAATGAAAGGTATTATTTTGTTATTAACTAAACGTGCAATTCTTATGACAGAAGAATCTTCGAATATTAAATCATTTGAAGAAATTAATGCAATTAATTAATTGTTATTTAGTACCACTCCATGGTGAACAGAAAGACAACAGCACAAATGTAGGCTTTGTATTATACCTATGGATTGCTTAATTTTACTTTCTGTTTCCCTCCTACGTTCTGCTGGCACGTAATTCAAAATAGAGCTTTATTTATTTACTGCCTCAAGATTGTTGCAGTGCTAAGAAGCTACACAAACAGAAGCTAAGCATACAGAGGAAACTAGAGGGCAAGTATAGGAATCTGTAAAAGCATGAGATTTACCTAACGTAATATTGCCATAAAAAAGGGGAGAAAACTGTATCTAAACACAGCAAGCTCTGACCTTACATTACTATAAAATAAACCAAGGTAGTAAGCCTTTTGCCTTATCATAATAGCCTGTAATTGCATCAGATTCCAAAAGCTAAGCAGGATTAGGTTGGCTGAATACCTTAATAAGAATTCCATAAAATAACTGCTGGAAAAAAAAAAAAACTAATTTAACATGGTATTGACATATTAAAGAAGTATTTGTAATAAATAAATATATCCTGCAAATAAAGATTCTCAGATGTTAATTCTTCATACTCTATGCAAGCCAAGTCATTTTCCGGACCTTATTCTAGGAGAAACTGAAGCACTGTTTTTTTTCCCAATTCCCAGTGTCTAGAATGTAATAGGAGCAACAGTGAGCTGGGAACTGTATTCACAAAACCAAACCGGCCTCGTGAAGAACAACCAAAATTTCACATTGAGAGCAGACAATTTCATAGCAGTTTTTGAGGAAGACTTACAAGGGAAATTGTATAGAAGAAGAAGAATAATCCTCCCAAATTGAACATGAATAGCAGAATCTCATCTGGAAAAATGTAACTAAGCCAGATTCCACTTTTGGGGAAAAAATGGTGGACACTTCTGACCATATATTCTTCAGATTGTTCATGTCAGATTATGGTCCTGTAACAAAAATGATTTTCTTCATTCCACTATTATTACCATTTGTTTTTCCCCCAATTCTGTTATCTCTAGCTCTGTTCACCTCTTATTTCTCATCTCTTTTTCTACTCATTTTCAGTGTGAGACTGTGGAAGAATTGTTTGAAAAGGAGGAACTTGGAGAAAAACTAGGGCCTAACAGAAGGGCATTACAGAGGCCTGCTTGGGGTGAGACACAGTTGCCACTTCCAGGATGGTTCGTGCGCACGGACTTTGCTCCTCCACGGTTCCCTGGGCAGCACAACCTGCCCTCCTCACAGCTGCAAAGGGGAGTAACGGAGGATGGAGCGGAGTGAAGACACCGCAGCCAAACTCTGTTGCACTCCCTGTGCTGGGCCGCTGATAAGCCACACAGTGGCTGTCCAATGGGAGATATACGATAACATGTCCAGTGCTGAGCCAGCCAGGGTGGCAAATCACTCCTTTCGGATGAACTTTGTTTAAACTTTGCTCATTATAACCTCATTATAATGCCAAAACACACCTCCATCCCAGTTACCCACCTCCGAGGTATGACCATTCCTCACTGAGCATGTGTTCCAGATTTTTGACTGACTCTGCCTTTAAATGAAAGCGAGAAACTTTTTCACCAATCAATAACAATAGGAACTACGACTATAATAATTCATGCTCCACTTAGCGGAACTAAGGAGGCAAGATAGAGCGGGAAGATCCCATCCTAACTTCTGGGTCAGTCAATGGGCTGAACCCCTTTCCTCCTCTTGGGTCGGGATGCCACCTGAGGAGACTTGGGACTGAGAGCCGTCTCTCATTTTCTTGAGTGAGTGATGATTGCACATTTGTACATCAAAGCTAGCTAAAAATGCCACAGTGTAGCCACTGACATCCAAAAACTGTTTTGTAAATGTTGAATTTGAATAAATCCTGCTATTCGTGAACTGGACTACTTGTTTGGAAGGCAATCGGACCTATGGTCGACAGACCGTTCGTGAATCTGATACTGGCAGAGTCAGTATTTCATACCGCCTTCCCCCTCAACCCCACACTTCTTTCAAACTGCGACAGAGAATCTATGCTGTTTTATGAGATCTTTAACAGAAATAGGCAGCTTAAGGCCTTTCAGATGATACAAACAAAAAAGCAGGTTTTCACAATAAACTGTTTACTAGAACATTCTACCAATAAAAATAGTTTTACCTATAGGACTGGCACTGAATCTAACTTCAAAGGAAATCTACTACAACAATAAATTTATAATATTTTCACTGCAAACTCCACTAATGGAACAAATGTAGTTTTCTGATAAACAAGCATGGTTTTATATCTTACATAAACAAAAAAGTAAAAGGAGGCAAAAGGGTAGAGTGCAATTAGCAATTGCAAAAGAAGTCAACAGGCATGAAGGAGAAAGTTCTTTCCTTAGCTTTTTTTTTTTTTAAAAAAAAAAAAAGTGAAAAAGAACCTTTTCCTGCAGTGACTTTTAGAAAACAGATGAACTGTTCTCTGTCTCTCACCAATTTCAAAAATATCATTTTGATACTAATTGCCTAATAGATCTGAAAGCCTATATTACTGCCAAAATTTACCTTTTTTTTTCTTGACCTGGTTTGGACAAGTGCTATACATAACAGGAAACAGAAGACATCTAGAAAAGTCATGGGGATGTCTCTTTTTTAGAAAATAAATATGCTTTGTATATCAAAAGCTATAACAGGAAAAGCTTTAAAGCTAAATTTCTGCCCATTAAACTCTTAGCACTGACTGTAAGAGAAATTGTTGAAGGCTTTTGTATGGATTTCTTGTTGCAAGTAGGTTTGCAACATCAGCCACACTGACATTTTATCGGATGATCTGAGCGAAGTGTCAACACACACGGTGATAAAAGTTTAGATCTACTTTAGGAAATAAGAGGAGAAAAATGCAAATAATTTGAATTTCCTTCAGAAGTCCAGGTATTTGCTCATCTCATCAAAAGACTCTTAAGCCAAGCTACTAACAATATGTTTCTTTCAGTGATTTCCAAGCAAATAATATTTCAGTGTGAAATCAATGAAGAAAAACTGAGAAAGAAAAAGTTGCCTTTTTAATTAAAGGAAGTGGTTTAATGTAACCTGATTACATTGCATTTTTTTTGCAAGCAAAGAGAGTCTGAATGAAACCTGCCATAGATGAGCTACTGAAAAGCAAATTCTCATGTTACTGTAATTCATGTGTTGAGTGGAACACATGCAACTGTGTTG
The DNA here is from genome assembly GCF_059628265.1 of Tinamus guttatus. Taxonomy (NCBI): domain Eukaryota; kingdom Metazoa; phylum Chordata; class Aves; order Tinamiformes; family Tinamidae; genus Tinamus; species Tinamus guttatus. Next base: position 2,005,469 of record NW_028288917.1, read on the forward strand.
AGTGGAATAAGCTTTGAATGTGTGATTATATGAATAAATTTCTACTAGAGAAAAAATATTCCAGTTTTATACATATTTAGTAAATCAATTCTTCCTCATTTGAATTTGCCTTTATAGAAAAATATCAACACTAAAAGAAACATGAAATTGGAACTTTAGTCAGAGGAATACTTAAAACTTCACTTTTGCAAGAAAACACATGGCAGTTAAGACACTGCACTGTTTGCTTTTTTTAATGTATCTTTAGAAAATATGAAAAGTTACTACTGATATTTATTATTAGAGATATATGCCCACCTATAGCCAGCAAGTTTGTTATTATTGAATATAAATGTAAAAATACTCATCTATTGAATAAGAAGAGAATTAAGCAATAAGCAAGTAGCAAAACCCACAAATGTAACTGTGAGCAAGCAATGTTTATTGTTAAATATCAGCAATAAAAAAGTTCTACCAGCCAAGTATAACTAGGATCCCATTAAAAGTCAGTGCAAAACTACTTAAATTGATAGAAATGCATATATATTACTAAGTTTAAACCTGATAATATTTCAAGAACGTTTACAATATTTCTCAGGTGAAAACACTAGTACACATTTTAAAATTAATTAATCACTTGGTAAAAAAAAATGGTTTGAGGGATTCAGTAAAATGTAAAGGAAGATCAATCTGCTCCTATAATTGCAATAGTCTAAGACATAAGGTTAGCTTTAATAGACGTATGATTAATATCACAAGGAAAAGGCTTAATGATCTGAACAGCATAATAAGTCAGACGAGTTATGAATATGTAACATTTTATGCAGAAATAAATTATAGGCAAATCCAGTATCTTCAATCTTCCAAAATATGTAACTCAATTTCTGTTACATACCATTACAGAATGCAAAAAAAAAAAAAAGAAATTGTTGTAAAAGCTGTAGAGATGAAAATTAGATGACATAATTGACAAAGTGTGGTGATACCAGAAATAGCAGAAGTATATACATTAAATGAGTCATAAGGAAAGAAAAAATATATTTCCTAAAATAGCCTAGAAAGCCTAAAATTCATAAATCAGTACAAGAAAGATAAGAACAGTGTAAAGATCAGAAAGAGAACTTTTCTGAAATTGCCGAAGGATGTTATTAAATTTCTCCTATTATTCCATGTGACACTATCTCCTAGCAGAAGAATCATTACATTTGCTCTTTCCATCAAATACACTATATGATTGTGCTTTTGCCCGAAAATATCTGAATGAATTTTCTTTTGAATTTAATCGTTATCTTTCAATGCACCATGAATCTGCAATATACAGAACAGGGGAGGCTCTACCTCTAGCTGCCTGCTTCTCCAGCTTCCACATTAAAGCATCATGGTAAAAGCAAGCTCCAAAACTAAAGTCCAAAACACTATCTTCAGAAAGATTTCAGGGGATTTTCTCCTGAACAATGATCTGAGCGAACATGTATGATCTAGATCTCTTATTTGCCCGAATGAAATAATTATATTTTTTTTAATTCTACCTGGATTGTAGTGGTAATAAATTCAAATAATAACTTATCATTCTATTTGATTATGTTTCTGAAATTCATAATCAAACTACTTTCCACCACAGATAGGTAAAAGAAAGAACAAAAATTATTCATAGCAGTTGTATCCTAGGGTAGCTGTTTATTCTGTCATATGGATCTGTTATAAGGAAGAAAGAGTAATTAAAACTACAGTTTGCATTTTGATACCTGTCTCTACTAAGATTAAGGTATGTGAATGGTAACTGTAACACTACAAGTGCCCTGAAAATACAGATTATGGTTTTCAGATATATTATTGACCTTTTGTTTCATAAACAGCAAAATGCACTTTCCAAAGTGAATATTGCTTAGGAGATACCTGTAAAGCTAAGGTACAGAAACATCTTCACAGAATCGCAGAATGGTTCTGCTTGGAAGGGACCTCTGGAGATCTAGTCCAATCCCCCTGCTCAGACCAGATCTCCTAGAGTATGTTGCACAAGACCCTGTCCAGATACTTCTTATATATATTAAAGGATAGAGACTCCACAACCTCTCTGAGCAAGCTGTTCCAGTGTTCTCTGTCACTATCACAGTACTAAAGATTTCATTATATTCAGATGGAACTACCTGTGTTTCAGTCTTGGCCTGTATCTCTCGCCATATCACCGGGCACTGCGGAAAAGAGTCTGGCCTCACCCTGTTTACACTTTCCATTCAGATATTTAGACATTAGAAAATAAGAGTAATCCTGAAAAAATATTGAGAAATGTGGCACTCGCAAACAGTGTACAAGTAATAAATACCATGAAAGTTCTAATGTCCTGCTCAAGAAAAGGCCTTCCTAAGCCAATAAATGACTAATATTCGGCCTTCATCTTCATCAGCGCAAGGTATAACACAAGCATTTCATCCACTCTCACTTCCTTATGCACGCATGCATGTCCATGTGGGCTGATCTCATCCTTGAGAAACCTGACTTTTTTAGCCCGCTGGAGCCCAAGGCCTCTGGCCACTGACCTGTTCGACCTGGTCTTAATTACCTCCTTCGTGGATAATTTGGGACAATACTGAAAAACAGTTACGAATGGAAGTAACACATTTGCTTCCCTATTAAACAATCTTTGGTCTCTTTATATAGGCGAACCTGTCATAAGCCTTTCTCAAATCCACTATGCCCTCCAAATATAGATGGTCCTGAACACGAGCAGCCAGGATATGGTATTTGGATATAGACACCCTCTGTGTTTGCAGAGTGCAGGGTTTCAAGCCATACTTCAAGAATACTTCAATGGCTGAAAGATCTGAGTTTGCCCCACTTCTTCCACAGTACATGCCATTTTCAGTCAGAAATGGCCTAACCACATAAAACGGAAACTTTTTTTTTTTAATATAGCAGAATGTGAGTTACAAGTCACCTTATAAAGCACAGAAGATGGGAAAATCCTTTCAAATTCAGCTTTTGACCAATCCGGGCTCTTTAAGAGAGGACCCTCTGTGAAACTTGCAAAATCTAAACTATCCCTCTTTCATGTATCACAGAATCATAGAATCATTAAGGTTGGAAAGGACCTCTAGAGATCATCCAGTCCAACCCCCCTGCACACGCAGGGTCACCTAGAGCACGTGGCACAGGACTGCGTCCAAGTGGCGTTTGAAGATCTCCAGAGAAGGAGACTCCACAACCTCTCTGGGCAGCCTGTTCCAGGGCTCTGTCACCCTCTCTGTCAAGAAATTTTTCTTTAAGTTCCTGTGGAACTTCTGATGCTTCAGTTTCCGGCCATTACCTCTAGTTCTGTCGGTGGCCACCAATGAAAAGAGGCAGGCCCCATCCCCTTCCCTCCCTCGTTTGAGATATTTATATACACTGATCAGGTCCCCTCTCAGCCTTCTGTTCTCCAGGCTGAACAGGCCCAACTCCCTCAGTCTCTCCTCATAGGGCAGATGTTCCAAGCCCCGATCATTCTCGTAGCCCTGTGGTGGACTCTCTCAAGCAACTCCACATCCCTCTTGTACTGGAGGGCCCAGAACTGGACACAATACTCCAGATGTGGCCTCACCAGGACTGAGTAGAGGGGCAGGATCACTTCCCTCGACCTGCTGGAGACACTCTCCTTAATGCACCCCAGGATCCCATTGGCCTTCTTGGCTACAAGGGCACACTGCTGCCGTATGGTCAACTTGTCGTCCATCATGACACCCAGGTCCTTCTCTGCAGAGCTGCTCTCCAGAAGGTCAGTCCCCAGCCTGTACTGGTGTCTGGGGTTATTCCTCCCCAGGTGCAGGACCTTGTACTTGGCCTTGCTGAATTGCATGACGTTTTTCACCACCCAGTTGTCTAGTCCTTCCAGGTCCCTCTGGATGGCAGCGCAGCCCTCTGGGGTATCGGCTACTCCTCCCAGTTTGGTATCATCAGCAAACTTGCTGAGGGAGCACTCTGTCCTTCATCCAGGTCATTGATGAATAAACTGAACAGGACTGGACCGAGGACTGACCCCTGGGGAACACCGCTAACTACAGACTTCCAACTAGACTCTGCATCTCTGATCAGAACCCTCTGGGCTCTGCCATCCAGTCAGTTGTTAATCCAGCTCAGAGTCCACTCATCTAACCCACACTTTCGGAGCTTGCTCAGGAGGATGCTGTGAGGGACAGTGTGAAAAGCCTTGCTGAAATCCAGATATATAACATCCACTGTTTTTCCCTCATCTACCCAGCTGGTCATTCCATCATAGAAGGCTATCGGGTTAGTCAAGCATGACTTCCCCTCGGTGAATCCATGCTGACTACTCCTGAACACCTTCTTATCCTCCACATGTTTGGAGACAACAGCCAGGATGACCTGCTCCATGACTTTTCCAGGTATGGAGGTGAGGCTGACTGGCTGGTAGTTGCCTGTGTCCTCCTTCTTGCCTTTTTTGAAGACTGGCATGACATCGGCTTTCTTCCAGTCTTTTGGCACCTCCCCCATTCTCCAGGACCTTTCAAAGATGATGGAGGACGGCTTAGCTATGACATCCACGAGCTCCCACAGCACTCTTAGGTGCATCCCATCAGGGCCCATGGATGTAGTTGTATTTATTTTACTATTTTCATCATGCCTCAGTGAGCTGATCCCACTATTCTGTTTCTGCAGAGATGAGTCTGTTTCATCACTGCTGCTTATCTGACTTCACATATTATATGAGACACAGGCAATGCTCTCAGCAGTAGTCATCATTAAAGCAGTTCTCACAAAAATGGAATGTTGCATGAAGATAATGCATGCTAGCATGATTGCTATCTTCAAAATTCTACAACATAAAAGATAAATTTTATTCTTGACTGGTATAATAAACAATTTTTACAAAAAAAAAAACCATAATACTATATGTGATTAAAATAATCACTGTATGTATAAGTGATTTTTAAAGTCCAGAAGGATTTACAGCCTCCAAAGTTCATAAAGACTCCCTAGTCATGAAAAAATACAAATAATAAGTAACAGAAAGAAAGATCTAAACACAGAAAAGATAATACAATTTCATTCTTACTGTGTGTAAGGATTTTTAACAGATATTTAATGAACCTACCAAAATTTCTCATAGGTTCACTGTGCATCAAATAACCCTAAATTATCTAATTCCTTTCAAATAGTCATGTCCAACTGTTCATTTACCCACCTCTAAGAAACGAAATCTATTTTGTAGACCTACTACATCCTTTACCATAAATAAACTGTTAATACTGATTGTGATAACAATCAGTAAAAATAATATGCAGCTAGAAGCTATTAGCAAAACACAAGGTATTGTGTAATGATTCACTCAATTTGAAAACAATTTCAAAAAGGAAATTAAAGAAAAAACAATAATGCATTAAATCATTCAAAAGAAAAAAAGTAAGAGAATGTACAGATTAATCTTGGGAAATTTTAGTTAAACACTTTTACATTAATAGAATATTTTAAAAAACGTATTTGGGCGAATTATTAGTGATGTTGCTTCCACACTGAGTCAACTGGAAAATTAGACAGGAGTGAGTTACGTTTGGACATACTCTCCTTATCAGCTTTATTTTTTTTTTCTTTTTGCTAATCACAAAAACAGTTTGATTGAAAAGTACCTCAGAAGATCATGTGGTCCAACACCCACAATAGTGGTGCAGTTAATGCATATACTTCCTTCTTTATACTTGGCTTTTTGGGTTAGTATCTTCATGCCACTCATGGATTCATCCAGGATGGTATATGGGCTTAATGTGCCTTGTCTTTTATTTTAACTGCAACTCATGTTTCTTGGATAAAACATTACAATATCTTACAGCAGGAATCTTCTGAGAAGAGGCTTTCAAATATGAGCTAAACTGTGGACTCCATAAAATTATTGATGCACTCATGACCCCACCAACTGAAACAGATTCATAAGAAAAACTACATACTATGTACAATATAATGCATGTTACTACTTGATATGCAAGCTTACAGTGGTATTTGATTAAAAGTACTAAGTCCTAAAAGAGTAGTAGGTATCTTTCCTTGATTTGTATTTAATTGCCTGAGTTACATTCCTGGATGCTTATACATCTCCTTTTAATTATATATTTATTATCTTTGTATGCTTTATTACGTTCTGTATTAGAAGCTTATTATTGTCTCATCTACAGTTGATATAAAAATATCTATTCTCTTCTTCACTGCAGAAACAATAAAGTTGTAAACAATGGAAACACACATACACAAAATTACATCAAAATATATAAACACAAGTACATGATGTAAGAAATCTGAAGAACTCTTTTTAATAGGATATAGCCAGTACACTGGATATTCATTATATATCAGCTGGAAATAAAGTTGCATGTTTGAGTATGTGTACCTATTAAAGAAATGGGAACCTATTAAAGAACATGCAGAGAAGATGATAAACAAGTACAGTCTGAGATCTAGGAAAACGTGGTCCTGAATATGGAGCCAAGTATGATCAAAAATGCGTAAACTCCACTACACAAATCAGGAAGAGAGTCTGATAACTTAATAAGATGATGCCAAAAACCTGAGTCTTTTAGGAGCTCTGAGTCTTTTAAGTAGCACCGAATGCGCTGAATATCTTTATGTAATATTCTGTCTTTTACTGCAGGAAAAATTATAAAAATTGAGAGATTTATTCCAGAGAAGTGCAGAAACATATAGATTTATCATAGAAAAAGAATAAGTCTTCAAATATTTAAAGGGTACCTTAGTGAAGAAAAGAACAAACCATGTCCATGTCCACCACAGAAATATGTCTTTGTTTTTGATCAGCTAACCTTTTAATTCACCTTACAAGATACTGCCTTCAAGTGGTGCATTTTTCCCATCTATGTGCAGTAATTCACTGAATTTACCTTTTATTTTTCACAGCAGCTCTACACATTTTCAAGATCATTCCAAGGTCTAACATTGTCCTGAAAATGAGGTTCTTTTTGTGAATACATGTTGCACCTTTAAAGAAAGTCTTAAAGATAGTGTGATGCTGAAGGAACAATCCATAAACGTATTTTATTTTTTTAAAGAATGTTTAAAGAACATTTAATTCCTCAAAAAGTGATGTATTTTACAGTACTATACAATTAAACAATATAAACATATTTTACCTGCTTGGTCTTTAAATATTTTTGATATGACGACAGGCACTTTGTGCTCAGCACCACCCTGCAAAAGATGTGTATTATGCATGAGATTTCACTTCTGACTAGAGTGAAGCATTTATAATGAAAATTAAAGGGGGAAAAAAAAAGCAAGAAGTTATCCATACCTTTATGCTTAAGCCCAAGCCACCAACTGGTTGTCTACGAAGTGTAACAGTTCTGTGCTTTAAAAAATCGCAGAAAAAATAAATTTAGGTGAAAATACAATATCTGAACAAGCAAATGAAATGTCTTTTTTATTTGTTTGTTTTTTACTTTAAAAATTTACTTCTCAAGGATAGCCTAGTCTGGGTGATCAAGTTCAGTTCTGAATTATGATTCAAGAGGCACTCATTTCCTTACCATAAGGTCATTCACACTGAGATCAGATCTCCTCTATATTCTGAATTCTGTACAGAGATTTTTAATGATTTTTTTTCTATTGCTGAAGTGATATACTTCCTAGATAGATTTTTTACATGATTTTGCTTTGTTTTCCTGAGAATACTATATGAAGAGATTTGAAAGGCCTAAATTATTTTAGACTTATTTTCTTTAGTTGCTCATTTTTCAGGTGCAAATACCTATGTTTTCTAATCCATACCTCCATATCTTCTGGCCTATGTGAATTTTCTTGCAAGATATGCTAAAAAACTTATTGTGACAATCTGTTCTCAGAATTATTTTATTGTATTTTCTAGTGAAATGCATAAACATTTATCAATATTTTTCTATAATAACCTATCATATGTTTAATACCATATTGAATATGACACTTCATTCATGTGTACCTATCAGTGCCTGACACCATAACAACAGAACTTAACTTCATCTGTTGACCATTATAGAGCTGAGAAGGACTTTTTTTAGCAATATGCTGAACAAAACTGCATATAACATTACCTCTCAGCCTCTAAAACTGTAACTACAGATCATATCTTATTCTGCATATCAGAAATCCTACATGAGATTATATGTATTATATGTACTTATAGTCTTACATGTAAATTTCAAACTGAGTATTTTATGATTCAGATAAATGTGGATTTTGATCTTCAATGGTTAAGCCCATACTCATTTTATACTTTAACAAGTTATTTTTTCTCGCACTGAAGTTAGCAGAATGATGATGATACTGACTTGGGGTAAAGGGCAAAAGAGTAAGTCATACATTTCCTTTTGTATTTTAAGAGGGTAAAAAATAAAGTATGTAGTTAAAACAAGCTAAAAATACTTCCTTGCATTTTTAAAATTTATTTTTTCTGTTCCCATGAACATTATACTACTCCAGTCTGTGCTAAAAATGAAAATTATTATATCATGATGTAAGATAACAGATTTATAAAGGTGTGTATGATTCAATCGCAGACCATATAATTCAGTTTTAGTGAAGTATGTGCTGATTCATATTATTTCATTCTTTCTTCATTTTGAATTGAATCAAAACTTTTAATCAAAATCATCATGTGTACTGAGAAACTACAGACCCAATCTGAGATTATATGGATCTCTATGTTTAAAATCTGTGGTCATTCCCAAGTGCCATTTTTTCTATTACATAATAAAAAGCTAGACAGTGTCATAATAAAGATCTTTTAAGCAAACTCATGTCAACAGTATGCATAAATATGAGACAGTACTGCTATTATGTAATCATATATCATTCTCTATGACCATGACTAACAGTTATGCAAGGGCAAATACTGCCTCTGATTTTGACTGAAAGTAAGATTTTTGTTGTTGATTTTCAATTTTCCAAAACCTGAAAAGTATATGTAATTCCAGAAGAATAGGAGAAAGCTAAAACTTGATGAATACTTAAAACATATAAATAGCATATAAGTCTTCATTATATTATAGAGGTGTAAAGCTCAGATGATCATAAATCTGCCAACTAACCATCCGTTCCATTTTAAAATAACAGTCAATTCATTATAAGTTCATTAAAAAAGTTCATAAAAATTTAAAGGAGACTAATCTGTGATTCTGTGCTTTTGTGAATATTATGGAAAACAGAACTTTCAAAGTTAAATTAATATTTGTTATTAAATTTCCAGACTTTATGAAAAACCTTCATAAGGTTCTCATCTGATATCACACAAGTGTTTAATGAACAAAAAAAACAAAAACTGTATTTAAAATGGCTTGCTAATAAATCCAAATCAAAAATTAATGAAGGTAAAGTTTACATTAAGTGGATATGCTTCTGGTAGGGCAGTGACAGTCCCTGGATTATTTAAAGAGTTGAAAAAATAGTGATCTGAAAGAAAAACTAAATTAATTGCAATAATGATTGTAGATAATACAAAGTGAGAAGTCATGATGAACAGGACGGATAGACTTTGATGACTGATCAAAATCTGGATAGATTTTAGATGATTTGTTAAATTAGAAGTAAATTGCAAAACATACAGACTAGAGGTAATGGCCGGAAACTGAAACACCGAAAGTTCCACAGGAACTTAAGGAAAAATTTCTTGCCAGTGAGGGAGACAGAGCACTGGAACAGGCTGCCCAGAGAGGTTGTGGAGTCTCCTTCTCTGGAGATCTTCAAAACCCGCTTGGATGCAGTCCTGTGCCACGTGCTCTAGGTGACCCTGCATGTGCAGGGGGGTTGGACTAGATTATCTCTAGAGGTCCTTTACAACCTTAAGGATTCTACTATTCCATGATATTTTAATACTAGCAAATAAAAGATAAACTCTTCTCGCAACAAGGCAATCATCTCCCATTAATAATTAGAGCACTGTTATCTAGAAAAAAAAAAAAAAAAAAAAGAGTGGTTTTGCAAATGAACATGAGTTCCACTGAAAATGAGAAAAATTACAGCCAAAAGTACTAGTACTAGTACTACATTATCAGGAGATTACTATGTAGGATTAGGGACTATAAATTAATTCTGTATCTGGCAATGGTGCACACATTTGAAAGAATACAGCAAGTTCTGGTAAGCTCATTTTGAAAATGATACACTTGTATTGGGCAGGCAGCAAACAACACCAAACGGCTTGAGAGATTTGTCTTGTAGTGCAACCGATACCATGACCTAACCTATTTTGCTTTTTAAAGCATATTTCATGGATGATCACAGGCAGGCACATTTTTAAGCAATCTCCTCGGCAGAACAGTAAATCTTATGAACCAACAGTGCAAATTTCAGTGACATGAAGTCGAAAATGGACACATTCAGACTACAGACACAATACACCATTTAAACCCTCCTACTAGGATAAACTATAATTGGATAGTGAACATAGTGAACATTTTTTAAACAATAACATGGCATTTAGACCTTAAAATGATTTTTTTTTTATTTAAATCATGATCTAAGTATTTAATATTTGTACGAATCTGTTAAAGTAAGATATGAAGACAGAATTCATGCAAGATGATGAGAGTTATGCAATTTACTCTGCTAGTATCATATGCCGGAGTATCTTCCCTGTGGAAGGCCAGCATATATACGTGGTTTATTGAGAAGACGTCAAGGAACAGCATATAGCAGGATCCACAAGTCTAGTCTTGTGACAGAATGCAACAGGTTGGTGGTGTGGGAAGTAATGCCACTGGTAGTTCTCCTGGTCAAGGTGGTCATGGATCTTCTTGCGGTGAGAACCTTCTTCTTAAAGCTGAGATCCTTGACAGTTGAAATAGCGGTAGATGACCATCGGGTAAATAGGTTTTTTACTCCAGGTAAAGTCTGATTAGTCAAGTGTAAAGGTGATATCTCACAGGAATCTTGTTCAACCCAGGAAAATAATAATAATAACAATAATAAATGGAAGGAGTTTGTAAGTTTGATGTTCATGGATACCAACAACACGGGAGAGTGCAGGAAATAAGTCCTAGAGACAAAAAACTAGGCTGCAAGGAAGGAAGCTGGAGAACTGTACTTCTGTAAAATTATCCAGAACACTTCCAGTACACTCCACAGGACAGAGGAGACAGAAAAGGCTTTAATGCATTCCTGAAAAGACAACTCAAATAATATGGATTCAGTTCATCTGAAACTGAAGGAATTTTTGAAATATAGGGAGCTTGTTCAGGAGCCAAATTTCATCCAGACTGAAACAAACCAGTGATGCTGGTACTTAAAATTCAGGAAGGCTGTAAGTGATTTTTAAACCGTAGGTGTGGGAAAAAAATAAAGAACATTATTGTGGATTATATTTGTATTCTGTAGAAAAAAAAAAAAGAATTTCTGTAGAGAAATTCTATATCCTTAAGTAAAGAGTTTTTGGACAGATAGAAAATGACTGTAATGACAGGATGAAAACTGTATATATATGCACTTGTAAAGGAAAGGTAAAATAGGCTGCATAAAAGCATAGTAAGTGCTCTGTGAGAAAAAAAGAACTTAACTCTCTCTCTCTCTCTCTCTCAAAAAAAAAACACTAATAAACCAACTACTTCATCAAATAAAACTGAATCTCTTTGGATTCCAAATCAAATAAGAGCCAGACTCTCTACGACGATGATAACAGTCAACTAGGTTGACAACATTAACCGAAACATGTGAAGAGGTGAGGAAAATGAAAAAATATAATATTGAAGACAGATTTAAATTAACCTCATGTAGAAACAAATATCACCCTAGGATACAATGCAGTCAATAAAACACAGGTATCTACTGGTGACTGCTTCGCTGAGCAACTGCTTACAGAACTCGCAAGATTAGATGCAATACTTGCTCTACTCTCGCGTACCATGAAGGATCTAGCTAATTTTTTTACAGCTGAAAAGCTTCTCTGTAGCAGCAGCCACTATGTGCTTTAGATTTAACATCTGTGAGAGCAGCAAGTCCAAAAATTCCACTGCAATTACGATCCCAAAAGAGGAATTATGCAAAAGTAAGGAAGTTTGCTAAAAAGGAACACAAAGGATAAAGTTAAGGATATTGTATCTTCACAGAAAATGTGAAGACTACTTAAGGGTAATGAAAGCTATATAAGGTTATCATGCTGGAAACACATTAAAGTTTAATGTTGTACGATGAAAATTTGGTCACAATTTAAACAAAAGAATATAAAATAAGATGTTCATTTTTTCCCCATAAATTTCTGAACAAGGAATCTCGTAGAGGGAAGTGTATATACACTGACTACAAAAGCCAAATTAGAACTATATATTTTTTAATATTACAGAATAATGCAATTGGCAAGATTAAGATTATTCCTTACTTTTTTTATATAGCACTATAAACCATATAATAATATCAAGAAGTTTCAAGGACCAACATATCTATTTCATAGATAAAAAATACTTTTGCTATTTCATAGCAAAAAGTATTGCTAACCAGAGCTTGAAGTTAAGATGACAGACATATTCCTGTAGCAGATGGGTAAGATAAACAAGTGGAGAAACTGAAACAAGATTAACTGTGTATATATCCTACTGCAAAACGATGGATTCCAACCTTGGTATATCTACCAAATGTGCTGTTTCTGGAATAAAAGAAATCATTAAGAGGTTGTAAAAGGAAGAGTTAGAAAATGTAGGTGCCTAAGATGAATTCCTCCTGTGAGTTCCATTTAAGGTTTAAATAGAAATAAAATTCCTAAACACCTTCTCTTTGGTCCAAGAAACCAAAGTCAACTCACAAGAATTAGCATATGGAGACTGTGTGTAGATATGAATACTGTTTGAGTTTATTTCAATTTTTGCACTTCTGTTTTTTTTGTTGTTGTTGTGGCCAGTTGAATATCCACAGTTGAAAAAAGTATTTTCTGGAATGTTATAGTTTCATGCTGCACAGTATTACAAGATGGACAGGAAAGCTGGGTTCAATCTACTGTTGGGGCAGACAGAGTACAGAACACCAAAAAAGAAAAGGGTAAATAGAAAAGAATTTCTTATTGGTAAAGTCAGTGTTTAATTCTCTTAAAAAAAAAAAAAAAAAACTCCTATAAATGTCTTTACATGAAAATGTCACTTATGAAGAAAAAAAAAAATAACTGCATAATTAGAATATTTCCCTAGGTCTAGGTAGCTGATTCTCCACTCATTTTGCAGTCTTCACAGATGGATTATTGTTCTTTTTCAAATAATACCTTTATAATTATCCCAAAGCAGTCTCATCCAGTCACAGCTTCACCTATGGTATTTTCAGCTCTGCGATGTCAACTTCTAAATTAGTTTTTGGAGGTTGACCGTTCAGCCTTGTGAGCCTACATGACTGTCTTCTAAGATATACCTTCTTCCTAAAGGGCATGGACAAAACTAAAACTCTTCAATCAATTGAATATTAATTAAATGTATATTAATAATTAGAAGTAACCGACTTGTTTGTCCCTCAGTCCCTACGGTCATGCTCATGGAAGAACATTTCATGCAAGCAGGCCAGAGCATAACCCATGGGTCTATATCTCGTATACAACTCAGAGACAAGGGCTTTAATTCAGAACAAGATCTTGGCCCGTGCATTGGGACAAACAGCCTTTACAAGTAAAAGCAATACCAGTAATATATTATTTAATTAAATCTGTGGTTTTTTGCTTACACATATTCCCAAAGGCCTTATAAACCCTGGGAGAGAGAATTTCAGGAACAGACAATTTCAGGAGAGCTCTAAATTGAAATAGCACCTATAACTAAATAGATGGAGGAGTTTAAAAGAGCTGTTATCAATAGTGAAACATCAGCAAGACAAAAACTTTCAAGAACTCCAAGAACGATACTAGATGAAAATATATTGACAAATGCAAACTTGAAAACATAGATATCAAATACAAGAGTGAGAACACACAGAGAAGAGACTAGTTGGTAATTGGGGGTGTAAAGTGGAGATTGTAACAATTTCTGTTGCTAATGAAACTAGCTTTTAATACTAGCTACTTTTAAATGAGCTTTTAATCCATGTTACTTCCTTTACTTGGAGTAAAAGCTCATACAAACTGAGATCTGAGAGAGGTGCAGACAATCCCTATTAAGTATAAGATATTTTTATAAGTTTATTTTATTATAACTGTTTCCATTACTGTAGGTCAAAGTCTTAGTTCAATTTTTGATAGAGTAAAATGAAGTCACTCAATTTTTAAAGTCTGACAGCCTAAAGGAGGATTATAAAGAAAACAGAAATAGATTGTTCTCAGAGGTGCACAATAAATAGATGAGGGGCAACAGCCACAACTGGACTGTTGCCAAGGAAATTCCAGTTGAGCATAATGGGGGGAAAAAAATTCAGTGAAAATGGTTACATGCTAGAACAGGTGCTGCTGGTGAGAGATGGTGGAATCTCCCTCCCTGGAGATCTTACAAACTTGAGTGGGCAAGGCCCCAGGCAACATGATGATACTTGGAAGATATCCCTGCTTGGAGTGGGAGATTGAACTTCACAGGTCATTTTCAAACTAAATTATCTATTCTAATAAAGATGACTCTGACAAACCACAGTGCAGTTCATTTTCCATGTGGCGATGATCTTATAAGTTCACAAGAATATCCAGGAACTCCCTCATTGAGTTGTAAAATGTTTAATTTGGGACAGGAGCTTTCTTTGGTGGTAAAAGAAGAATTGCGTCTTGGACTGATCCCAGACTGAGGTAGTGACAACATAGATAGAGGCTGTGTAGATCACCTACAAATATGGATTTTCAGAGATGCTAACTATTATTACATATATGGGCACAGTGACAAGACATATTTCTTTCTTTTCCCATTAAGAATAAGCTGATTTCTTTCAAATAAAAAGATGTCCTGTAGCAAGTGATAGCTAAATCTTTCCAGAACCCAGCTGTTCTTTAGTTGAACAATTTCACTGACATTCACTTTTACACGTTGGCAGGTGTAAAGGCAAAGATGAGCAAGAGAGGCTGCATTCATGCCCTGTTCCATAACTAAAAATACTTATGTTTCCACACAGACATTCTGCATCTAGTTATTAAAGGTTTTTAACTTTTGCACAACTTTTCATAAAATACACAATAGCAATCTTGACATCCTGTCAAGATGTACAACAGCTTAATTTAATTTTTAATACAGGATGCATATATATGTCTGCTATTTCCCTGGCTAACAACACAGAAATATTGATATGGAACTGCTTGTTTTTTTACCTTGTAGCTAAGAGCACTTAACCTCAGCTAGGTTCTGACCATATCTCAAGGAGAGATATTTTTCAGGGATATTCACAGTGACCCTTTTATTCTTCTGCTCTGTACATGTTTATTACTATTTTTGTCTATGCTACTTACTTTTTTGCTTCTAATAAATCAAGATTTTTTTTTGCCATGCTGTTGAATGCTTGTATTTATTATTTATTTTGTCACATAAACTTATATCAGTTCTCAAAGTGACAGCAACTGGAGCTTGTGATAATATATTCCTAAGGGATTATTTTATATCTGTCTTCTAAATATCTATCTAGGCCAGCTTTACAGAGAATGGAAAATAAGTAACAAAAGGTTAAATAATGTATTTTCTCCATTCAAACTATCTAAATTTCAAAAGGAAAAGTCTTTCTTTAATCATCAGCTTGATATTTCCAAATAAATAGAAATGTTATTTAGTAGCTCTTATGGCAAAATGGGCACTAGGGAAACAGTATATATTAGTAATTACCTAGATAGAAACATACTTGAGTTTTAAAAAATCTTTTAATGCAGACCAATTCCCTAGAGGTTTTCTAAAAGAATATTCTCTTCTGTTCTTATTAGCATCTGAGTTACAAAGGAAACATATCCTCATCAGGGATTTAAACAGTACTTTAAAATGCTTTCTGTTTTTTCTTTCCTCCCTCCCTCCCTCCCTCCCTCCCTCCCTTCCTTCCTTCCTTCCTTCCTTCCTTCCTTCCTTCCTTCCTTCCTTCCTTCCTTCCTTCCTATCAACAAAACAATGAGTCTTGCTATGTTTTTGTCCCTATTGTCCCTGTCCCTACCTTATTTCAATATGGTAAAGTGGCTAAAACAATACTTGTGAAACTGGATTGTGTACCCAGGATGTGAAGCTTTTGTCATTTTCATTATATTCATCTCCCATAAGCTCCTAAAGAGTCCTCTTTCAATTAACAAGCCAAGAAACCTATTTGTCCTACCACCAATCAAGTCAGACGCAATTCAGCTCTGTGGGAGGGACTGATTAATAGTGATAAAAAACTAAATGCTTTTTTATTTTTAACTTTGTAAGTGGACTTAGCAGGGAAAAGACACGGAAATGACAAAAATGTAACACAAAGGAATAGAAAAAAACTATGAAAAGTAGGCTAAAAGCTGCAGAAATAAGATGGCAATACACATGGAGTGAGGCACTGGCAATATATTGGAAATTAATTTTAACAAGTGAAGAAGTGAAAAGTAACAAAAATACCACATCTTAGTAAAGTACATCATAGTATTAAAGTATAGAAACAAATGTTTCCCCTGTTTCTGTATCCTGCTATCATTCAATTTGCTTCTGTGAATATTGTTAAACTATTCTTCTTGAAATAAATTACCTCTTAAATATACATAGAGAATAATTACAAATATTTAATTTCAATATACTACTACTGTCAGTGTTTTCAAATTTTAATTCTGTGAATGATTTTCCCATACATTCTCCTTTTTCCTACCAATGAGAACTCTCTGAATCAAGTCATGGGGACTTGTTTGGAATGCTTGGACTTTCCAAGTCTTGCATGACTTGCATGACTGAAATATTTTTTTGGAAGGAGCACATATTTTATAATATATATATAGATGATTAAAGAACATGTAATTCAACCCTGAGAACATATTATTTCCCACAGTGGTTCTACTTTGGGAATTATTTCTTTATATTTTAAAAATCCATCTTTTCCATTATGTAGAATATAGTATCTAAATGCAAAGACAACACTTTCTTTATCTGTTTATTTTATTTACACACCGAATTGCGCAAACCACATTGCTCTCCCTCGTTATTTTACATCTGAGTCAAATGACTAGGAAAATGGGATGAGCTGCCATCAAATTACAGAAAACCATTTCCTTGTGAACAGGTAAACAGCCTTCTCAGTGTTTAAAAGTGTATGGCGAAATATGAAACAAGAGATGGTCAAGTTGATGCTAGTAACAGTAATTTACTATGAGTACTGTTTTACAGTGAGAGGATCTGCCTTTTATCTGAACAACAAATATGAGATCTTTAAGGAGCTATCTGTGTTGCTGAAAGTCCAACCCACCCTCGTGGCTTTGTGTAGTCCTCTGTATTGCACAACAAGGTGAACTGTTTGGCCCCAGGGAGGTTGGAATTATATGAAAAGTAAAACTGATAGAGGAGCAGAAAAAATAGCAGGAAATGCTTTCCATGAAACTGGCTAGAGAATTAAGTATTGTCACAAGTAGATAACAGAACTTTATGTATCGATATTTTCCTATGCACATATTCCACCTACAGAAAGCAACTCTAAAAGCACAAGTCCTTTTCCTCCTACATATTTGAGATGATTACATAAAGAAAGAAAACAAATTATTTCTATTTTTGTTATAAAGGAAATAATGTGATGAAAGGCTGTGTGCAAAATATAGAATAACTATGAATAATAAATAATAAAGGCAAACTATAGAAAGAAGAATAAATCAGTAAGACAATGTGATTGTCTATGGTTGCTACAGAATTGCCTTTCAGCTTACAATTTTCTATTAATATATTGAATTACACATAATCATATAGAGTACAGAAACAAAATCTTGAAACACTTAAAATTCTTCTGAATTTAACTTCAAAATTTTTGAATTATCAAAGAGAGTGCTATCTGACTGCCAGCTATTTCACCTTTATTTCAAATTCTGCATTTTAGTTCCTATATAATGGCGATTTACATTCTGTAAAAAATAAAATGTTCATCTTAATATTATACTCACTTGGCATTTATTTTAAAAGCTAATGTTACTGTTTGGTTCAAAGTAAATCAAAACAAATACTGCCATGAAAGCTATATTTAATCATTTTTTTTTTCTTATCTGAGTTTGTCTACAGAACCTCATGTGAATTGAAGATAACAGTTTCAAGATGGGATTGTTTGAAGAGGTCTTGAAAGTTTTTTTCAAATTATAGTTTCTATTATATAAATTCAATGTATTTCTTAACAACAAGAACAAAAATTAAAACACCATTTACAGGAACATGGAGAAAAATAAGAAGAAAAATGTTATGCTGCCAATTAAGGGAAACAAGGAACAATTCCATCTGTAACATCAAAACAACATGTGCAGGTGGGAAATTAATTTAGAGGAGTACAAAACTACAGGCCCTCCTCCAGTGCAGTCAACTGGACAGGCTGAGGAAGACCCAGTTGTTTGTGTATGATCACCTGATTTTTCAGGGTTTCCCTGAAAAATATTGCCTATGAATAGCATAATGAGGAAGAAGGCCTTAGTGGATTTCATATCTAGAGCCACATAGTACTTTGCAACTCAAATCTAGATTGCCATCTGAACATCTGAACTGTATTTGAAACTCTCTCACTTTTACCCATTATTTCTCCCTTACTTTTACCCCTACTTCTACATCCTTCTTCAGTTCTGTCAGAACTCTTCTACTCTACAATGACTCTTACTTTTGAGAACTTTTTTTTTCAAAATTCTTCTTCTTATCTTAAAATCAGAGGTTGTTTTCCTGTCCTATCTTCCTCCAGCAAATACTAGTTAGAGGACACAAGGCATGTAGATACCAGCAAGACCTCAGCAGTCATATATGCTTATATATACAGACATATTAAATTTCAGGCAGATGACATTTTATTATGCCTTTTATTACCACACTTTGCATACAGCTTACCGGTACTACCAACATACAGTGTCAGTAGCTAGAATCTGCAGCACTTCATGCTTCTCAGTGAAATGGAAAGTACACACAAGCTGATGATTTTTGGCTTCTATCTACTTCAGCAAACCAACCAAAACGTGACATGCCTTTAGTTCTCTAAATGGCCTTCCACTGGTTGCTCACTGATGCAACCTGAGCATTTGAGCATTTTTAAAAGCAAGTCATGTTCCACTGAATTACACAGACAAGGGTGTATAGTGTAGGGACACCACATGATTTAAAAAAAAAAAAAAAAAAAAAAAGTTTTGTAACTGAATTTTAGGGGAAAAAAAAGAAGAATACCGTACATATGCTGGCATTCTCTGCACCCCGTCTGTGCACAAAAAAAAAGAATTAAAATGAAGGATGTAAGTATCTGTCAAGTGTTCTCCCGGCCACTGTATATCCTTGACAATTGTCAATACTTGAAAAAACAATGAAGAAAAGGCCTTGTACTCGTTTAGATGCTTTCAGTTGGAAATACAGCATTTGCGTGCCTTTTTCTTCATTTTTTTACCATTAATAACCTAACAATATTTGGTGGAATAATTTTATAGTCTCAATGTTTATATATTTTTAATTTCTTGTCAAAATAAAGGACACTCTTGTAAAAAGAATAAGTTCTTGGCTACAAGAATGCACAAAAGAAATGTTGAACATTCCATATTTTCTATTCCCAAATAACATCTCTTGCACTCCAATACCATATTTGGATCTCTGTAGAAGACATGAAAATATACAGCCAAAAACACAGAGATCTAGAAGCACTTACATTTGCACTGTGATCACTTCCACTAACACAGATGACATCTTGTTTTTGAATTGTTAGTACCTCTTTTGTAAGCTTCAGTCGGATGTCATAGGCATTTTCAGATACTTCATCATATAATAAAGCAATACCAGTTTTAGTCTGTGAAAACAAGACACAGAAACAAAGATTTTAATTATGTGAACACTTCATAATGATAAAAAATAGCCTCTATCTTATCCAATACACAAAATGCGTGTAAATAAACATTTTTTTTAAAAAAGTGGAAAAAAGGCCTGCTTTTTAGGCTCCAAATGAGTTAAACATAAGAATAAACATGTACTGTAAAAAGACAGCAAAAAGGTCTTTGAAGCAGGTATATATATGTATATATATGTAAAAAATATTTTCCCAGTATACTGTTCAACAAAGGATATTTTTTCTGTTTATATTTAGCCATTCCATTTATCATGAATTTGTATTAGAAGCAGAATGTATGTATGTATATATGTAAGTATGTATGCAGATGGACTTTTCAGTTTCAACAAAAGGTGGAGAAATGTCATATTATTACTGACTTAGAGTAGTTTCTTCTGCTGTCTCAGGGAAAAAAAAAAATGTATCCTTCATAAGTGTCACCTTTAAGATACAGAATTCCACTGTAGCGCGCAAAACTGTTTTCCAACAGTAAACCACACAAATACACACACTGCAAACATACAGGTGTTACAGGTTTCAATTTGCTTAAGTCAAGGGACGTGTACTTAAGAAGTTACATCATCATCAGAATATAAAATAGGTAAAGCCTGGAAGTCAATCAGTTTTGTAACAAACGTTAACATCTAAAAGATGTTAAGCCTGTGACTAATAGAAAAGAAAATCTGTTCTGACTTTGGTTTACTTACATATACAGATTTCCTACTAAACTGGACTCCAGAATGCTATAGAAATTTGTTAAAATAAGTAAGCAAGTACAATTTCAGAACTTTATAGTCATTGCACAGAAGAGAAAGATTAAAGCACCTATTCTGAAAACAGATCAACATATTTGAGAGTAATATTTGCTTATTAATTTATAATATCACCTCGGACCACCACCGTGCACTTGCACAGGAAGGTTTAGCTACAGCATGTTCCTTTTTTTAAGGCTTTTGAATCAAGTCATTCACCTATTTATTTTGTTTTTACTTTGATAATTAGCAGACTGTGTAAAGAACAGAGCGATGGACTTAAAGAAGAAACATACCCTGTGTACTGAATGAATGTTCCTCAAAAAGTAAAATAAAAAAGGCATGTCACCTTCATAACAGTATTTCCATTACTATAAAGAGTAGGCAGAGAGCTCTTTGGTGATTGTTAGCAAAAACCTTTCATCTTTTAACCATTGTTCAGCTCGAGGCACTTTTATTTAGATGTCATGTAGCTCTATGCAGAAACAAAATGCCGAAGCATCCCTTATAGTCTGCAGAAATGGAAGGCAGCATAGACCGCAATTCCATTTGCCCTTACATAGGAGTTGTTCAGTTGAATTGCTCATTGGGTTGTCCTCAGTGTCCCATGTAGGCCATTGCTGCCATTTTAGACAGTTTAGGGTATCCAAGACAATCTATACATATATTTGGCCCTATGAGAAACCAAAGTCCAAAGCCTCTTCTGGAGAGAGGTTTTGACAGATCTCCACCATTATAATGAGATGCAGACATGATAGCTATCGTGACAGTAGATATTTACCTGTCAATATTTCAAGTTTGAAATTAATATCACTACAAAGATTTAAAATGTAAAAAATCCCATCTAGACAGCCACTTGGATTCTGTAAAGTCAATGGTGAGAAATAAACACTGGAGCACAATTCACCTGATCTATTCCACACACCCTTCAAGAATGAAAGAAATTGTATCATAGCTCTCTATTTCAGCTGGGAAAATAAATGACAACCCAAATGAGTCTTGCTCCGAGTGTCTGCTGGGAATGCCTAAAGGAAAAAAAAAAAGATTCAGTGGGGGATATAAACTTTTATTATCCTCATTTGTTTGTAAACTGACACTACTTTATATTCCCCAAGTGTTTTAAATTTTTTAGTATGATTTGATAACTTATCAGCACAATTTTATAAATGACAGAATATGAAAGTTATGTCAACACCATCTGCTTAACTGCTATATTATGTAGAAACAAATATTTTTAAATAGAATTTCCTTTCAAAATCACTTTACCCATGTTTTGCTCCCAAAGGTTCTGCATCACTATTTCACCCAGCCTGACAATCATTGTTGCTTTTACTGATATGCCAGATTATGCTTTACAGAAACATCTTGAGAGAACAGAACACTTTATATAATCTAAAATCAGAACATTCTACCACCTAGTAATTGTTACACATGTTTAGAAGTGATATGATGAAAAAATCTGAACTTTTAATTGTAACAGCTCGCTAAATAACAAATGAAATGTGCAGAATAAGTTAGTATTTCTATCAAGCTATTTAAGCTGAAAATCCCACTGAAGTTCATCTATTCCTATTTAAATGAATACCTACTTCACACTTTATCTAACTTTCAATGTGATCTAAGATGACATAAAGCAATACCCTATTTGCTTTCAGAATCAAATCAATAAGACAAATCTAGAGTTCTCTCAGCCTTTCAATTATGCCTTTTTAAATAAACGGCTGTGAATTAGAATTAAGAACATTCACCTGTTCCTTGTAACACTACAGAGGTTGTTACAAGTAACTCTTACATTCATTAGGCAAATTTCAGTATGGACAAAGTGCTTCCTCATGCAAGAATACTGGTAATTTAGTTTTTGCATGTGCATGTATATACAACATTTAAAGCATGCGGGGTTTGTCTAGATTTCCCTTTTAAAAAGTTTCTTTATAAACTTCCAATAACTGCTATCAGAAAGTGAGATTTTAAGAATATAAATTTCTCCTAAAAATGATATAATAATGCTAGAGACCATACATTATATTTGCATGTGTTTTGAATGAACGGATGTGCAAAGTTGCATCTCAATAAGATATAGGTGCTTATAGAGAGAAGTAAGGGAATATGTACTTAAATTACTTTCAGCAGATGAGGAATTAAATGTTGGTCATTATACTAATCCACACTATACTGAACTTTTCTACATACTGGTTTCAGGAAAAGAAAAGGTGTGTGTGTGTGTGTATGTGTGAAGAAAGAGACGAGAGAGGGAAGATCAGTAACAAATGCAACACAACACATTACACTTAAGAAAGCTTAGCCACTGTTTTTTCTTTGAAAGAGAAAACATTGTCCTTTGCTTTCTTGAGGAAGTTGAAAAATTGTCAATACCACACTTTGCCCTTACCAATAAAAGTGCAAATAGCACTTTTTAGAGGGAGATAGAATTGCAGATGCATCCTTTTGCAGACTTTTATTGTTATTCAAAATAACAACAAATACAAAACCAAACAATTTTGTTGTATTATTATTCTCACTAAGGGCAGGTCCTCTGTCAGTGTACTTGTTTTACAGCTCTCCCTGTTCAGCACAATGCTTAGGGACCTTACCCAAACTATCCTAATTCTTTCAATGCTCTGTATCTCCAGGCCAAACTTCAAAGCTGTGAATTCTGTTTCTGAGTAGACATCTGTAGGCCAAACTTTGGTCTTAAGCATCTGTTTTCATTATTTTAATGTTGAAAAAGCCTGCAAAAAATCAGGCAGACAAAGTGTAAAAGTGGTGCTGACGTGTATTAGGTCTTCTTTTTTAAAACGTATTTACTTCAATTTACTCTCTTGTAACTGTTTTGACATGTATCTTTGCAAAACTTCTACTATTGTGATAAAAAGACAAAAGAAGATGTTTTCCAAGAACAGGACAGAATTCAAATTTGAAATGGCTTTGACTAATACAAAAACAAACAAGCAAACAAACAAACAAAAGGGATGAAGCACCACAGGAAAAAAAAAATGGAAGATACTACACTCTAGGAAGAATAAACAATTGCATGCTACTGGGAAAACTTGTACCATTTCTTCAAGAAAAGAAACAGGTAATACAGAGAATCCACGCAAAAAATATATATATATATATATTATTGCAATAAAGGCAAACAGACACAGATCATTTCGGTGGCTCTGCTTTTAATTCTCTCCAACTGATTTGCTTCCCTCCCCACAACAAAAGACAGTGTCCAGAAGTTAACATAGGACTCCAGCTTTGTAGTACACAATGTTCTTTAACAGAGCTGAATATGAGGGCAGATTTTTTTTCATGTCCGTGGTGTAATCCATTACCATGTTGCATTTAATATGTTCCAGTAAATTGTTTCTTTTTATACAATATTATGACAGTGCTGATTCATGGTTGCACTAGAGAAAAGAGATAATGAACTGAAAAGAGTCAAGAACAAAACAAACATTAAAAATGATCAGAGACCTGGAAAATGGACCCTATTAGTAATTCTGTATGAATTTGGGTTTTTTAACTTCAAAAACAGAATGACAGTTTTCAATTACTTCAAAGTATATTACAAAGACAAATGGAAAAATCCAATACAGATACATAAAAAAACTTCTTTCTTTAGCATATTCCTACTGCAAGTAACCTGAAGTCTTCAGGCTTCTGGGACAGATTATAGATTTTCATCTTGAGGGATTCTGACAGAAAATTGGACAAACATCTGTCTAAATAGTTGTGGGAAAACTGCTTGTGAAAGGGGAAATTAGATAAAAATTAGAGCCTAACAGAAGTTATGGTATTACAGAAGTTTGCTTGGGGTAAGAGACAGCTACCACTTCCCGGATGGTTGGTATGTGTGGAATCTACTTCTCCACGGTTCCCTCCTTCAACACGCTAATAAGAATAAACAAAGAGTGAAGCAGAATGGAGCAAACTTTGTTGGCTTCCCTGTGGAGGTGATAATCTGATGGTGCTGCGCAGAGGACAAGTGAATGGAAGGTGGAGAGGAATTAAGACACCATGGCCAAACTCTGCTGTACTCCCTGCAGAGGTGGTAACCTGGTCTAACCATGCAGCTGACAAGCCACACAATATGATAAGATGTCTGGTGCTGGGCCAGTGATGGTGGCAGATCAGTCTCTTTCAATGGACTTTGCTCAAACTTTTCCTCATTCTAGTCTCATTATAATACCAATACACACCTCCAAAAATACATACCTCCAATACACACCTTACCCGACTCCAGAGAATGACCACTCCTCACAGAGCATGCTCTCTAGATTTTTGACTGACTGAATGGACTTTTTAAATCAATGGATAATGAAAGTACCTATGACTAGAGTCACTCGAGCTCCACTTAAGTGTAAAATATATATATATAAGATGAACTAAGGAGGGAAGAAGTTAGAGGAAAGACTGCATTGTAACTTCTGGATCAATCAATGGGCTGAACCCCTTGCCCTCCCTTCGGTTGGGATGCTCCCTCAACTCCTTGAGGTTGAGAGCCCTCTCCCATCTTCTGCAGTGATGATTGTGCACTTGTACATTAGAGTTAGCTAAGAACCCCACACTGTAGTAGAGAATTTTCTGTACTCACATCCAAAACCTGCTTTGTGAATGTTACATTTGAATAAATCATATTGTTTTGAAGGCAGTCGGACCTACAGTAGACAGACTGTTTGTGAATCTGGTGCTGGCAGAGCTGGGCCTATAGTTACCACAGTATTTGTCATCTCTATTAAGAGGTAAGTCCATTCGCTCCCAGTCCCTCTAACCTCTGAGGATTAGCTGAAACGCAAGAGGCTTCATCTCTTACTAAATTTGCCTTTCCTTCAATCCGCAACAATGACATATTTATTAATCCTCTTATGCGGCTAAAATCCTTGACGGAATGATTTCTTTCAGATCAATTTGTCTATGATACTAATATTTAGAGCCATTACTTCCTGCATTTGACTGGAAATGTGCATCCTTCAAGAACTCAGACTGACTTTAAAAAGGTATCTGCGTTAAAAAACTTGTTGCTGATACAGCAAAGACATAAAAATAACTAGAAGACCTAAGGAAGTTTATCATGGCATTCAAAATAGGAATATTAATATTATTATAGATAAAAGATATGAGTTTTCATGCCAGTTTATCTGAAGGAAGACTACACACTAAAGAGAACTGTAATTTTATCTTTCATGATCAGAACATAATTCCAGACTTAAGAGGCCTTGAATGAGAACATAAATACAGATTTTTTGAGGGATCAACATGGAATAAAAGGATAAAAATAGCAGATACATCAGGATTATAAGATAATGAGGTCCTTAAATACATTTTTAGAGGTTATTGTTAGGTTATTGTTCCCTAATGCAGACAAGATTTCCTTAGAGACCCCTTATCTCTAAGGAGGGAGACTACACAACCTCCCTGGGCAACCCCCTCTGCTATTTGGCTGTCCTCCTGAGGAAAAAGCTTCCCCTTCTGTCTGGTCTGAACCTCTGTATTTACGACTTATGCACGTTGTCTCATTCAAGAAGTAGAAAAACAAATGAACAAACAAACAAACAAAAAGAATATACTAAGAGCACACATTCAACAATAATAGTTATTCCTTACTAGGCAATAAAAGGAAAAAGCCAGCATATCTTGAAAATTCCCTCCTCCTTTTTTTAAATCCACTGTATTATGGAAATATATACTAAATATTCCTAAAATATTCATGAGGAATCATCTACTACTTAAATGCCAACAAACATTGTGATACTACCCTTTTTGCTCTTTTTTGACTGAATGAAAGAAAGTACAAATCTTACCTGTAATACTAGATACTGACACAGAGAGGACAATAAATCAGAAACCTGTTACAGTCATCAAATATGAGGTATATGAAATATTCCCCTTGCTATGACATCTACTGGTTATTATAATGTTTGTTGTACTCCCTCTGCTCTGCATCCCAAAGCTGCCCTTTTCCAACCAGCTCCTTTACTTGGCCTTGCATCCATGAGAAGCAGCAAAGTAGCACTGGAAACCCATGGGTTTACAGCCTGATGTGTAGGCAGAGGAAGAGCACTGGAAGTGCAACTTCCAGAAGAAAGTACACCGAAGATACAACGTAGAGCTGGGATATGAGAACTTATTTGACTGAACAAGGCAGAGCTGCCCACAGCACAGCCTCGCCTAAAAACTGCGGCCTGTATAAAAATGCAGACTCCCATGTAAGTAAGTCAATGATACAGTGTGTGGGTGTGCACTGTGAGCTATAGCTTAAAAACTACACCCATTATGATAATAAGTATTCTGAAAACTAGAATGACATTCTACTGGAATAATTCCTGAGAGAAAAATACAGTAATATGGTCTTTGAAAGAACAACACATATTTGACATAGAAAATGTACTTTCCTCTATGTGATGATTAGAACTCTTGCAAACTCAGAATTATAACTGCTTTGCATAGCTAAAAAGCATTTAAAAGCATAAAAAAAAAAGATGAGGAATTTAAAATGCTAATTCTGTCAATGACTTGTACAAAAGCACCACATTTATGTAAACTTCAGCATAACTGAGTTCAGCATATGTTGAAATGTTTTGTTAGACCAAGAGTGATATGAACACTAAACACCTATTTGCCTGAGCTACCGAAAATGTTGACTTCTTCATAATCTTCTAGGAAAAGAAGTAACAAATGCATCATTCATATGAATTCATATGTGGCCAGCCATGAAGCATAAAGCATTTCTTAATACATATATTTGGCAAATATTACCACTGTTTGTTAGGTTTTAATCACTAAACTATGGAATACTGCACAGGAATTTAGGCATATTAGCTCTGTTTTTCCATTTTAAGTATAGTGTTCTTCAGACTACCTATCTTAATTTAATAATTTAATAATTAAGATGAATAGTAAGAACAAACACTATAAAATATTCAAAATATAATATTGCTTTCTTCAATTAGAAACTTAAGTTTAGCAGAATATATCAAATATATCAAATGTTTTCCTTAGTATAAGGAAATATTCTTATTAGTACTTCTGTTAAGAATATTTATTCAGAAAGAAGGACCGAAAAAATAGTGTAGATGATGTTTTAAACACACTCTTTGTTTTTAGTTTGCTTTATAATATCATAGTAAACTCAATGGAGGAAGAGAGATATAGAACTTATAAAGAAAAGAAAATATCTTGAACTAGACTTGAACTGGAGAGGACTTTACAATGCATTCTGCCAAAAAAAGCAAAATCTGAAACCATACTCGTATTACCTAATTCTACTATTTCCCTCCTCCCCACAAACTACAGTGAAAAAAGAGTCTACCTTGTCATTATCATAAAATAGACTGAAGAGTAGCATTATTTTCATCCCTGAAAAATAGCCAAAAGAAAATAAACCGTGAAATTTATTCCAGCCTGAAAGCAACTGCCCATGCTAACTATTGAGAGTAGATTATTTTTTATGACACAAAGTCAACAGTAATTTTTAATCTAGAATAATATAGAACTAAACTGACATAACAGCTGCCTTCTATCTCATATGTATTTGAAACATATCTTCTTTCAGCTCCTATTTAAAAAACAATCAAACAAAAAAACAAAACCTTGAACCAAAAACACCAAAAACTAATCAGAAAAACAAAACTGCTTGGTAGCCTAATCACTAAGTAGCTAGTAGAAATGCTAGTGTTATTCTTATTTTTATTCTTATTTTTATTTTATTCTTATTATTATTTTCATCTTGAGCAGTTGATTATGAAAATGAGACTATGATTCTATCAACTATCCTCATAGTTGATTCTATGAGAATGAGAATGAGCAGTAGGAGACAAGATTATGTATAGAATTTCATAGCGTTGACAGTCACTACTGTCAATCAGTGGGGAAGAATACAAATTCATGGCAACTCATTTTTTTAAACAGTTATCTGATGGGCATTAGTGATTACAGGGTAAATCAATGAAGACTAAAGGCACTCACTCACAATATATTGTATATTTTCATTGAAAGATATTTAATAGGCAGATATATGATTTTTATAAGAATCAAAATTATAAACAAAAATGTTAAAAAACAAATATTTAACTAGAAAAGATTATATCTTCCTCCAAGTAAAGAATATATGAAATATACATCTTAAAAATTACTGTTTTTCAAAAAGATTTTTGTCATCCTGCATTTTATCAGTGCTTATTGTGATTTAACATTTTACTATGTACAGTTAAAGAGTGTATTAATGTTAAAAGATTTTAGAATATTTTAAATACAATATTGCAATATTATTTTCTAGCACTGCAGGACATTTTTTTCTAAATATTTAAGTAAAATATAGACTTCTAAAAAAGGTTAAAAGCTCAAGCTAACAGCTATTTGAAAAGATGCTCAAAATGCATTTTTTTTTTGCTTACATCACAGCCTGTTCACCAAAAACTCTTTTCAAAATAGCCCTAGGAATGTTGAGATTTTTTCTTAATGACATTAGTCTTGTAGGAAAAGTGATTAACAGCTGGCTTTCAATCTATGTGATATTAGCCATTAGAAAGTAAGCAGTAATATCCTGTTTAATTACTGCAAGCACAGTGTGTCACCAGCTAATTACATATGATGGATTATTGTCATCCTCACATAGCTCTCAAAAGATCAGAAACAAATATCTGAATCCTGTAATACATGTTTAGAAAATAAACTTTCAGAACATAATTTTAAATAAAAACTGCCTGTTTAAAAATAAAATTCTACTCAGTGCTGAATAGTACTACACAACATATTAGAACACAAATTCTATCCCAGAAAATAGTTAAAGCACAAACTATTAGAAAGAAATACCTCATTTTATTTTGATTTAAATGATATCTTTAGGGAAATCGATCACTGTACTCTCTCTCTCCTTTTTTTTTTTTTTTTTTTTTTTTTTTTTTTCTTCCAGGAATGGGGAAATAGGACAGAATCAACTATTCTAAGTATATAGACATACTCCTATGCTTACAGCAGGCAGCTACCAGTAATACAAGACATTTGAAATTTGTAATACTTAGCAATAGACCAAAAGGACCTCTAAACCATTCTCTATGGAGATTATAACAGCTGAGAGATTATCTGAAAAATTATTTGAGGGAGAATCTCAACTTTGAAAATATGGAACTCTATAGGAAGCACCTCTACAGGAATTGATAGTAAATAGCAAAGCAGGATAGGAGCCAGGAAAAAAAATGTGAAGTTTCTAAGTAACACTCTTAACAATCTCATAATCGAGAGCATAATCAGCAGCACCTAGACAGTCAATATTAAGTAGTAGATAAGAGTCTAATTTAAAAACTGATCATGCTAGGTCATGCTAGGAAAAAGATGAAAGGAGCACTTTACTTACTTACACCTAAAATATACAGAAAAACAAAACTTCCTGTAACAAGATTTTCATAGTTCCTCTTTGTTCCTAAGAGAGCATTATTAGGAATAAAGTGAATATAAAGAATTGCAATTACTATATTTGCCTACAGAATTTGTAAATAGTTGATTACTATGTTATACGCTTCACAAAGAATGGTCTTTTTTCAAAAGGGTGTACATTGTGAGCCCATGAGTTTCTGAACTTGCTGGGACTACTCCACATGATTTAAGTATTAGACCATTATATGTGCTAATGGAAAGCACAGAATAAAGATGGCCTAGTCCCAGCTAAGCCTTTTCCAAAAATAAGTCTTTAAACAAACAATATTTACAATTGATTTAACAGTGGCTTTATACAAGTAATTTCTATATTATTTAGCAATTAAGCCTTAGCATTGAGAATGGAAGAAATGGCATTGAGAATAAGCTTTGTTAAAAAAAAAAAAATCACAAAATGAAGAAGCTGGTAAAATATCTGAAAATATGAGAGATGGGAAAGCAAGAATTCTCAGTGCTGACTAGAAAAAAAAAAAAGAGTATTTAAGAAGTACTTTACTTTAATACTTTAAGAATACTTAAAGTCGAACTGCAAACATAAGAGTGTACCAGCCAGCACAGAAACATTTGTAATGATAAATGATAAACAGAATAAATTTCAACTGAGATGTTCAAAGCAAAATTATGATAATAAAACAAGAAAGAATAAACTTTAAACATACTAAATAATCCACTCTAAAATATGCAGAAAATCTATGTTGGAAACCCTCCTCGCTATCTATTTTTCTGTTATTTTGGGGGATTGAACAATTACTAAATGAATGCAATGCACTTTTTTAAGGTCTGATTACAGAAAACATTGAATTGATAACCATGTTCATCTTCCTGCTCTCACAAGCAGTTATTTTTCGGAGACTGTTAAATTAATGAAAAACAGTTAGAGGAAAAGTCTTGGACAGAATCATGGAACTGTTCAGTTATTCACTCACATGGCTGAAAGGTAAATCAAGTAAAATGATGCAGATGAAATAATAAATCTGTACCATGATGTATTAAATCGAAACAGCCATATGATAAGTTTTGCATTAAAAGCATATTATCTTAGATGTTTACTGCTGAAAACAGTGGTCTACATATCATATGTATACATAAATATATGGCCAACAAAGTGGGAAATTGAGTATAACATTTTGAGTTCTGATCCTTTATTTAATTCATGTCTTAAAGATTAACAACTGAGGATGGTAAGTTGTACAGGCTAGTTTACCCTGCTGATTCTCTGTTTCTGCATTCTTAAATTGAAGACAATGCATGCTTTAGGAAACTTTCTAATTCTTTTGAAATTACTGCAAAGCCCTCCAGAAATAATACAGCTGTAAAGAGATTTTGTTCTTATTTTACTTCTAAAAGTTACTTCATAAATTGTCTGTCAGTCTGTAAGTGAAAGACATTTTTTCCTCCACACTATACTACTGCATAACTGCACAGAAATCTTGCTTTCTTCCAAGAGTCATAAAATGGGCTTCCATCAGACAGAAGATAAGGGATATGATGGAAAATTGGCATGGTCTGATATGTCTCCATCTATTCTCCTATGAGCTGATGAATTAACCAACCTGCAAAACAGCTGTCTAAAGAGTCTTTTACAGCAAATAATAGTTAAGATTGTCAGGTAAAATGATGGAAACAGCAGTTGACAACCAGATATTATTGAACGCAAGAGTAGACTGAACCCAATATTTCATTCCTGAACATCCAGGCTGAGCAGCCTAATTCCATTCTCCTACCCCACCGAAAAAGAATCCTCAAGGCTACATCCACATTTTTCATACAATGCATGCAATTAACTGAGTGATAGATTAAAAAATGATTTAAGGAGCCAGATACATAATAGAAATTTTTTCAAGTTAAAATTAAATAGAATTCTGAAGTGGGAAGGAAAAAAAAAAGCCTAATGTGTGTGGTGGGACTCAGATTCCTAAGCAGTTACTCTGAGTCCAATCTGACTGAAAAACTAAAAACAGACAGTTTGATTTTTGGTGCTGTGTCTCCCATTGAGAGTCTGAATATAGAATTTAGGAGAATATGCTGTGTGGCATAAGGGTATTCTCTTACACACTAAAATTCAGGTTTTAGAAACTGTTTTGAGGGAGAATCTAGAATAGCTTATTTACTGCAAGGCAGCAGCTTCAAAACAACTGATAGATCAAACTGTAGATTTCTACACTGAAAAGAGAACCTAGGCTCCACAAAAATGGTATTCACAATACCTGTTACCTGATGATCTATCTGCCATCTAACAGAAATTTATTTACATTTTTTAAAAGGACTTTGAGCATCTATTAATACATTTGACTAAAGGTAGGAACACTGATAAGAAAGAGCTAGAAATTATTTTTTTTTAAAAAAAAAGAGAGCACATTTCCATTAATATATGTTATATAAAATACAGTCCTTAGTTAAATAAAGCATTACCAAAATTGTAATTATAATATTAGTTTTTCATTTCCCATTCAATGTGTTCCACATATCTTAGGACTGGAACAATTAACGGCTTCTGAACAGCTTCAGTGCCCTTATAGTCAAAAGCAAAATGAACAGAATCTTTCAAAGGGATTAATAATCATTCTGCCAAGTGGATTTAGTTACTGTATGTTGCACCATAATACCTGTAACCTTAATTATGGACCAGAAATCTTTTCTATTCTTTCTATGGAGAAAGTACACAGATAGCTTAGATGAAATTCATCCAATCAAATTTTAGATAATTTGCTGGAACACCTAAGATAAGAACAGTTATACTAAGTGCCCTGAGAATTCAGTTTTAAGGGACTCTTAAAGATTAATCACCCTCTGAAGGCGACTGTCATTCAGCTAAACATTCAGCTAAGTTTAGTTGATCTTGGCTAAACTTGGTAGAGATCAAGCCAATAATCCAACAACAAAAAGATTCAGTGGAAATTTTGGTGAAACACATTCAAATTATAAGGGGTCGAATTTGAGGAAATTTCATATTTTTGTTAAGGTGACTTTTTTAACGTCTGTTCAACAATAAAATATTGAAAAATATGTCTTGAAAATATCCTACCTGAGGGAAACAAAAGCTGATATTAATATCTGATGAAAGACAAAAGCCAACCTCATTATGAAGCAAGGGGAAATTGGTAAGACGGGAAGAGGAACTGAACAAAGAGAAAAATGGTCTGTGTTTGACACAGTACAAAAAGGAAAAAACAGCAAAGAATTCAAAAAGAAGAAAGCAAAAAGTCCTTGAAGCCTGTTTATTAAATCATAAGCCCCTTTAGCTCATCCAAAAATATCACTTTGTCCTGTTCACTCATATCCATCTAATGTGACTGTGTCAAAGTTTAATATTTCCAACCATCAAAGAAAGCAAGCAAAAAAGGATTTTCACTTCATTTTGATATTTTTAAATCACAGCTCAATTTTGTTTAAAATATCTTATGAGAAGCAATCATACTATACTACTAATATATATTATGTAGCCAACCTATGACAAGTTCTATCAGCAGCACATTTTATCCAAACATACTTATTCAGTGATAAATCTCTCATTCACGAAAATATTCATGCTATCACTAGAATCACAAACACGTACAGAATCCAAACTACGAAAGTTAACAATGAGACCATAACCATTCATTAAGTTGCATATTCATACAACTATTTACAAAGCAGTAGATAGTAACATTTTATCTGCACTTGAAGTGCAGATATCTATAGAGTTTCTCAAAACCTAGCTGTGAATCAGTGAGCACAGGCATCACAGGTTGTCTAGTCTAGCATCTTTATGCTTCTGTAGAAATATACAAAATACATACTCTCTTCAAATTTTTAATATTTACAAAAATAATGAGAGCTAAATTAGGTTGAGATCAATAAACTGGGTATTTAGTTCTGTGATACTCTCTCTTTGGTTCTCTTTGATGGATAAATTTGGTGGAAATTCCCACTCCTGGAAATTTTTGTTGGCCTTTCACCACATTTCATCATACAGTTTTGTTTCTATTGTCATAACTAAGCAATGCTATTTCTTATGGAGGTACATTTTAGGATTAATGACCCCATTTAGAACTCCTAAGATACAGCAAAGGTGAGGAGAAATCAAAAAAAAGGGTTACTGAGAAAAAAAATAATAATCATTACTGTTTTCATACCTTGTCACAAACAGAGAAATAAATATTGTTATATCATCAGCAGAAATTAGGGAAACTAATAACCAAAGGAGCAGTGTATTATATTTGCCAGTATTTACCCACCCTGAGGGATCTTTATAAAACACTATGCTATTCTAATTTTCGTATTGAATTTACTTATATGACTTCCAAGAATTTAATGACATCTGAAGATGGAGAAATGATAAAGATAAATGTTATAAGCTAGTCTAAATAAAAATGCCCATTTTCTGAAAGATAAATATTCTCTTAGATGAAATTTGCTTTGATTTGATACTCAGAAAAGCAAATTCCTCTCTTGGCAAACTACCATAATTCATTCTCTGCTGCTTTCACTAACATTTTACCAAAGTTTTTTTTTTTCCTTTGAAGAAAGGCTTCTGCACAGTTATTTGCATCTACACTGATCTAAGTTACCTCAGTGTTTTTTTCTTTTCTTTTTTTTTTTTTTTTTTTTTTTTTGATCACAAAAGACCACTACAGTACTCTGGACTCAGCTTTTTGGGCAATCTTGTTTGCACAATGTCTGTATAGCATATTGTTTAAGAAAGTTATTTGCCTACAGTTATTTGCCTTTCAGCATTTCCATATCTATGACTGAATCCATGACTTGTATTTTGGAAGTGCAAAAAAGTACACTTTTTTTTACCAGGACATTCGTTTTGGAAATTGTGTCCTGTTTACACCTAAAAGCATCTGAAATTATATGGAAAGAAAGAAAAGGATGACATTCTTCTGAATATTTACATCTGCACATGAATAATTCAGAAATAAAATCCTTCTGATTATAGTTTAAATTGCTTCGGTTATTCACATAATTGG
This sequence comes from Tinamus guttatus, assembly GCF_059628265.1. NCBI lineage: Eukaryota > Metazoa > Chordata > Aves > Tinamiformes > Tinamidae > Tinamus > Tinamus guttatus. Next base: position 2,040,447 of record NW_028288917.1, read on the forward strand.
CAATGAATTCCAAAATAAGAATGCCAAAATAGAGTATAAGCAGACACATTCCTAATTAAAAAAAAAAAAAAAATCACTGTAATGCTGAGCTTCTGGCACCATTTCCCTGCAGTACTCATATGCCTACAGTTGGATGCTTTCTAACTGCTTTTATTTTCACAGAAAACAATATATTTTGGAGTTATTGTCTGCTATGTATATTCTTCTTTTTCCATAAACTTGGCAAGGAATTAAATAACCTATGAGAAAGAGAGGGGAAAAAGACAACTAGATTCCTATCAAAACAGCCTGAAATCAGTATATACTCATTTCTTGGCAGTTGAAGAGGTTGAAGAAAACAGTCTGCATGGACTATTTTAGTCTGGGGACTAAAACTCCATTTTATTAATTTGTATTTCTTTTCTACGTAAAGATATAAAATGGGTAAGTATATCATAAGCAAAAGTCCTTAAAATTAACCTGTAAAAGTTTTTTCTTAGTACTTACAGATAATGTTCACATTTCTCCAATGGTAGTTCATTACAAGGTGGACAGAAAGCAAGTAACGGGCTGAAAAGGTGATTCATACTGATGTGCATTAAACAGCATTCAGGTATTAACTAATACATTTTTTTCTTCAAACACTGCATAAAGTGAACTTTGTGCATACGCACATTTCCAGTGGAGCTACTTATACTTCTTAAGCTATGCTGAATTGGGGCATACAGCTGCTCTCATTCCAGAACTGACAACCTGTCCAGAAGGTATTAATGATACAGCGATGGGGTGCCCCTCTCTCTGATAAAGTGTAAGGCTCTGCAAATTGGCAAATCCACCCTCCCAGCACAGAGAAATACAGAGCGTATCTGCTTGGAATCAGTCAGTTTATGACTATTTTAAAGATGCTTGCACAAGAGAAAAATAAATGATTGTAATGGGTAGCATACATAGACATGAATTGTATCCTCTTAAACTGCATGATTTGGAATGTGCATGCCATTAGTGCCAGAACAAGTCTTAAATCTGACATTTGAAAGACTACAAATTTAGAAAACTGAAAAAAGATGTTCCTTGGCACTCTGTGCTCTCTTTGTACACTTTCAAAGAGGTTATGAAAGATCAGCAGTAGGATTACACCTTTACATTTGTATTTGCTTCACATTTTCTGTTTTAGGATAATATTATTACTGCTTTCCAAAAAGAGACATGAGTAACAGCATACTTGATGAAATGAGTAGACAGTTGCTTAGTTTAATTACTTGTCTGATGTGTTATTATGCATGACACCTCACTGCTATCTGGTAGAAAGGCCAAAAACAGAGGAGAGAGGGTACTATGAACATCTGCAAGCACTTCAGTCAAAATTTATGAAAAAAAAATTAACAAATCTCTGCTAATGTCATTAATCTTCTATTATGTTTATTCTGCCTCAATCCACTTTGCTAGTCACACTATTTTTATGTATGTCTACGACAGAAACCAACAGCAATAAGAAACCAATTATGAACTGTTAAACTGTAACAACTGTCATAACAACTGTGATAACAAACATAACAACATAACAAACAACTATCTCTTGTATGTATAAGATTTAAATTTCTATTATTTAATATTCATTTGTGTAGCTTATAAAATCATTATGCATAGAATGATTTGTAAGTTTATCATTACACATCATTACTTGTGTACCTTTGTTATAATTTAAAGTCTGTAATTAAAAAAAAAGGTAAGTAAAGAGCCTGATTTGTCTAAAATGATCTGGTTACCAACAAAAAAAATAATTTTATTAGTTAAAAAATATAAAAATAACTATTGTTCATTTCTTAAAATATCATAATCTAGTATTAAAATACAGTGAGATGGCTAACCTATTTAGTGAAAATTTAGGGAAAAGTTATTACTCGTTCTTTTACAAAATACAAACAAGATGTTAATTCATTGAATTTCTCTTCCTAATACTCCAAAACTACAGAATCCCCCCACAAAAAAAAATAATTATCATAATGTAACTGTGGTCAAAACTCCTTGCACAGATGAAACCTACCCACCTAGGTAAAAGTGTGGGACCTTTTCAGTATTTTCTCTTTGTCTTAACAGTCACAAATTATTGACAGCCCTGGTTTCATGCAGGCACATAACAACAGTTAAAGACCAGAGAATATCCTATGTGCAGTTCTTTATGTATAACCCAGAGAATAGACAACACAGAGAGAAATACAAAAAATACAGTTCGAACTAAGGGTAGCTCCTAACATTTCAGTATAATCTTCATTTTGTGTTGACTTTGCGTGACATACAGGGCATTTGAATTATACTCCAATATGCAATTCCTCCGTGTATGAAGGCATTTCTATATTTAGTCCCCCTGTCTGCCAACAGCTCTGTAAATGCTTTTACACAGCACTCAGGTAGCCAAAGAGATAACTAGTAGCGACAGCCTAAAAATGAGTTGTTCACACACTGCAACCCTTAGTGGCAAAGCAGAAATGACAAGATAGACTCTGCACGTAAATTCACAACCTGAAATGAATGGCTGCAGAATGGGAAGAAATCCACCTCAAATCACCTACACAAGATATCACTCAAGAGCCATTTCATCCTCTGGTTCTCTTCCTACATAACCACATCTCGACAGAGTATCGGTATAGTTTTTGTCCCAGAAGAAATGCCTCATTCGTCTGATAAAACTTTATAGGTTTTCTTGAGGCATTGGACCAAAACTCAGCTCTGACGTGCAGGAAGATAGTGAAGACTCAGTGTACCTGCTGCCTGGACATCCGAATTTTTCACAGCAATGTAATGGATTTCTTTCAGTAGTGTAAATTTTAACGTAACAGTGGCTTGGTGGAGTGGGTCAGACTGGGAGAAAGATTGAGATTATGTTCACAATTTCAATTTTAATCATTTTAAGGTAATAATTTTTAAAAAATAACTAAATTAAGGAAAAAATTCTTGACAGTGCAGGTGATAGAGCACACAGGTTGCCCAGAGAGGTTGTGGAATCTCCTTCTCCAGAGATCTTCAAAACCCACTTGGACACAGTCCTGTGCCATGTGCTCTAGGTGACCCTGTGTGTGTAGGGCGGTTGGCTAGATGAGCTCAAAAGGTCTCTTCCAACTTTAATGATTCTATAATTCATCACAGACAGGCAAACTTGTCAAATTCTCACCATAGCAATTATTTTGGCCCCACCAATAATCTGCAGATACAAAATGACGGAAATGCAGAGCTGCCCATATCCTGAAAAATGTAACAGTTCACACGTGCTGAGGGTGGGTGGAAAAATAGGGCCATCATGTATGCTGTATTGTTATATAAAAATTAAATAGGAAAGAAGAGACCTGACAGCTACCCAAGCACTGGTCAAGACTGGATTCTGTGAAGTCTGTCAGTGCATACTCAGGATTTGGCAGTACGGTAGGCACTGCTGCATTGGGCACCTGCGGCTGCTACCACAGGTGCACATCTCTGGCAGCACGTAGCACGTCTTTGGAAATCTGTAGATATCCGTTCACATTTTATCAGAAATTATCAGAAAATGGACCTTAAAACCAAAAATGAAAGAAGGCAGGTGAATGGGCAGACTACTGAAAACTGGCAAGACAACATTTACCTCATATTTAGGTTTAAAAAATACTACCAAAAGAGCTTTTAAGAAAAGAATTAGTTAAATGATTACTAAGTAAAGTAATTATTAGGAAATTATAATGGAATACTGTGATTTTAATGAGTTTTGAGGAGATACAGCTATATATCCAAGAGCACATACTGCATAATGGAGAAAGTACTTGGGGAATAAGAAAATTATAATAGTTATAGAATGTCCAGGGCAACACCCCCCCCCCAAAAAAAAAAAAGCAAGTAAGTTTATAATATCCATACATAGTACTTGCAAAGTACTAACCCAAAATACTGCATAAATTTATAGTGTGAAGTGTAAAGATATTAAAAATGGAAAAAGAAAAAAAAAATCACAAAAACGTCATCCCTTTAAGAACTTAAGAATGGCAAAAAACATCTTATAAGAAACTTCCAGACTTTATTAATCAAAATAAGTTTAGGGATCTCTTGAGTGGTTAGTCATCTTTAGGGGTAAGAGGAAACTCAAATACAAAGAAGTTAAAGAATGTTTAACAGTAACACATAACTGAAACATGAAGATAAGTGAATTTGTTTCAGTTCATTTCATATTGTTGTTTATAAAATACTATTTTAATACCCTAGTGAGGTTGTGGTTCAGACAGACCAGATGATATAGCAGTTGTAGATTATTCATGAGGGTACATGAACCAAATCACTATAATGCACTTCAGCCCAGATTTATGATGGCTCAGGCTGTTTCACCTTGATACCATAATGTTTGTCTAGTAACATACTTGAATAACATGTTATTTCTGCTTAAGGCACTACAGGGACTTTATTTAAAAGCCATACTTCCTCAATTGTAACTCATTATCTTTCAGTGGTATATTTTAATTATAAAGCATCTTGCTGATTTCTTTATAGAGCAAATTCATCAGTAACGTTGTGTTCCTCCTGCAGTATTATTAATTCTTTGTAAGCTCTTCCTGGTTACATGAAAGAAATAAAACAGAAGTTAATATATATCTTAAGTAAATATTCCAATGTCAAAACTGAATAGTAACCACAAAAAGCTTTGATTTAGTATACTTGAGAGATAGTGTGAAAACACTGCCTTGCTTTACATTGTTTAAAACTGTACGGAGATATCTGGCAAGGATTAATTTAATTCGATTCCGTGTGCTCAGTTCTGCCTGCACATAATGATGAAAAAGCAGAATCATTACCTTCTTTAGACTTAAAACATCTGTCTGCTGTTACTTGGGGCTTGCATTTAGGTGACTGAACTTTCAGAAACAACTGCTGCTTTAAATAGATTAGAGATTTAAAATAGATACTCCTCTCTAATGTAGCCATGTCCTACCTGATGTACACTGGGAAAGTAAATGCCTTCTTTTAAGATCTAGGCTGTATTGAACATTAGAAAGGAACAGAAGAAACCACAGGAAGTGAGCTATGAATTCTCTGCCTGTAACACAGGCAGTCTAATCATTTTTTTTTTAATGATGACTTTATATCTGTTCTTTCTTTAGATGACTGCAGATATGGATCTGGAATACTATACTGATTAATGTTATATGAAAAAGAAACGAGAGTTAAAAAAATTGTAATTCAAAAGCTCAGAAGTAGGATACTTATGACATAAAAAAATGTTGACTTGGACTGTTAACATCTCAGTAATATTTTGCTAAATATTTCTATGCTTTATCATTGCTAAATTTTACATTTTGTCAATTGCTTATGCAAACAACAAAGTTATTTTCAGTATGACTTCCACCTTTCCTTATTTTCTATTTCTTCCTTTTTCTTAAATACATTTTTGCTTCTATAACTGTAACTAGAAAATAAGATAATATTTGAAAATATTACCTTTTTCTTTTTTTTTTTTTACTTTCTGACCAGCAATGTAATGAACATAAAACTTTGTGGGCAAGTTTTCAAGCTGAATTCATCTAGGATAGTTCCCACTATAAAATGTCAATTATAGTATATGTCAAACTTTGACAAGGTTGGCAACTGTCATTTTCAATAAGAAGCATTTAAAATGCATATTACTGCATATTAAGTGCAGTACTGTGGCCGAATGCCTATTCAGGTGTAGGGTACGGCGCTCGGAAGATCTCGCGATGTACGGGAAGAATAGGGAACTAAGGCATATGCCATATTAGGTAAAGAGCAACGCTTATTGGCTATATAGGCATGCTTCCGCCTTTGCTACCTTTATAAGATCCAGCCTGCGTATATTAAACGCCATTTGCAGCATCCTCATATTGGTGTCTGTGCTCTCTGGCCCAGGCACGGGTGGGACGTGCCTGGCCGCCTCGGCAGACGGAGTCGATTGCCAATGTCAGGCAACATTCAGGTATGAAAAAAATACTTCCTAAATTTTCTGCACATACATTGTTATTTGCAAGACAGATGGGAAACAAAATATAGCTATGCTTTACTATTTTAGTATTGTTGAGCTCTGTTAGCAAATGATTCTTTTCCTTTAAATGCAAATGAATATCTTTTTGTAGCAAGAAGGAAAAATAAGAACACAGATTTGTCACATAATTTAAGCATTATTATAATTTATCTATGTACACTTTTTTATAAAATATAAAGAGGATATAGAAAAATGTATCTTCATAATACTAGGCTTTTACAGACAAATGTCCCCCCAGGTCACGGATATTTATCCTGACAGACTAAATTCACTCTTCATTATAGTGAATATGGACTAAGGAAACTTGCAACTGAGCAGAGCAGAACAAGGCACAAAAAAAGTTTGGCCCTTGGAAAGCTGATGTCCATATATACACACAATTTATCTTCAAGCGTTCCCAGATGACATCCATTAGATTCACGGCCCATCAAACTCTAAAAATTTTTAGCAAAAGAAAAGCTTTCTTCACTGACCAGCCACATGTGTAGTCAAGCATAACCTCAGATCTACCACTGCTCAGAAAATTAGAGCTGAGCACTTTGGACTTCGGACTTTATTTAATCTATTCCGTTATTTCATATAGCTATTAGTTGTATTCACATGGTATATGCTGGTTAAATCAACTAGGATATTATAAATCATTTATGAAGAGGCAGGTCAGATAAAGTTACATGTTACCAAAAGCAACATTAAGAGTTTGTGGCCTTGAAGGAATTCTTCATATTATTAATCTGTAATTGGTCTCATACTATGTTATGTTACTAGTATTTTTGTTTATGTGCATAAAGGTATAGCAGAACTAAAAACTGCTTCATCCCAAGTATGGTAACCTACTTCTTGAAAAGGCACGATTAAATTAACCTGATAATAATTCTTCTAGACTAATTATAGATTAATAATAATATGAAGAATACTTGATATAGTATACAGTGGAACATAAGTAGATTTCATATTTCTCTCAACTGATAGATTTGAAAAAGATCACACAGTTAAAAAGTCATCCACAAAACATAACTAAGACATTGCAGCAGAGAGAATAAATAATTTATTGACAGTATACCAGCTATAAATTATCACACTGAAATTATCAGTACTGTTTTCTTCACTAATTTTCCACCTTCCAAAATTATTTTTGATCCCACAGTATTGTATTATGCATGACAACAACTCAATAAAACCCCTGTGAATGGCTGCCTGTATTTCAACCTTTTGTATTTTTTTTAAAAGCTATATTTAAAACTTGCAATGGAGTTATTTTAAGAAATTGTAACTACAAGCTAGCTGTCACATTGTTTGGGCATGTGAATTACTGAAAGCATTGTGTAATTGTGTTATTTCCTTTTTAAAATATGTAAGTTCTCCATTTGGGAGAAACAAAAAAACTTGCTAGCCTTAATAGTTTTCATATTCAACGATAATTAGTCTTATGGCACTTAATTGGATAATCAAGTTTTATTTGAAAACACTTTAAAGGCAATATGCTCCAATAATTCCCCATCTCTGGCAAGACCAAAGTTTGGAAACTACTAGTGCCAAGAATTACACTTGGAGCTTCCTGTTCTTTAGGACAGTGTCACAATGGGACTCCATTATTCCTAGGGGCACCTTTGCAATGATGAAACACAGGGCTTCCCAACATTTTTTAAAATAATTATCCACTGTTACAATGTACAGAAAAATCAGCATACTGCCCTTCTATAATGCAGGATAGATGTAACTCAGTTTGATGTATATGAGAAAATTGAGTTTCATATGACTCTGAAGTGCACGAATGGACAGTATTACCTACACTACTATACACTCTACCAAAAAAGAAGATTATTTTTATCATCGTGTGTCTCTGCGTGTTTTACAGTAATTCCTGACAATACCGCTCAAGATGGGAGTCTGCTTAAATACACAGATCATGGTTTCTGCTCTGGAAAACATGCTATTCCAACAACAGTAAAGATAAAAGAAAACAAAACACAAATCAGGACTAACTAATGAATTAACAATTTTCTGTCAAAAATTTTAAGTAGTCTTCCCACATTACACTACCTCTTCCAATCACATTTCCTTCTCACAATGGAATGAGGACATGGGAAGTCTTTAATTTATTCCTCCGTGTAGCCAAATTAAAAGCAGCCAGAATCTTCTGAAAAGAAGAAGAAGACTTATGGACTGCAGTATAAAAATTATAATTTGCAAAATATAATTTTTAATGTCTCGCTCTGACACTACCATGTTAAATATCCCATTTAACTCAACCACTTCAAGCCTGAGCAAAAAAAAAAAAAAAAAAAAAAGGAATTTGTTTTTATTACTTTATAATTTTTCCTTTCCAGTCATGGTCGGAGAACTGCTAGTTTCACATGCGAAAACATGCAAAAAGGTTAGATAGAGGTCTATAGAATCTAGCATCTCTTTCACAGTAGTTTGCTCACTGATACGCTAATATCCTCAAACAAATATATTTTTATGTATGAAAATAAACTATGTTATGAACAGAGGTCCATTCGTCTCTCCATTCATCATGATGTTGAAGGGTGAACAGGGAGGAGTTACTGTTGAACAATTCATCCCTTCTATGTACACATATGATTTGCACCTTCAAGGAAAAAAAAGAAAAAAGCACATTCCACTCTAAGCTGTAGGATTTAAGATAATAGCTATTACTTCAGAAGGAGATAATATTGAAAGCCGTCAGCATTTCTGAGCTTATAGTTACAAAGCATAAGTAGAATCACAGATGCTGTTTCACCTAATTTTATTTGAACCTCTTACCATGCTGGCTGTAACTTCTCTTTGTGGAACTACCTACTGCAGCGGAATAGCAAAATTTAAAAATAACTTACGAACATGACAGCTTTTTGTTTAGAATGTAAATCTCTGCAAATCATAATGAAGAGATCTGTTTTTGACTGACGTGAATGCAGATGTATGCACTCGGCCTAGCCCCTCTCCTGCAGTGTATGTTCAAATGGCCTCCAAAAGAGCACTGACCCAAGACGGGAATGTCTTATTCAACACTGGCAGGATGAATCTGCAAATCAGCCAGTGCAGAGCTAACAATGTGAGGCTCTATCCCCCTAACTAGCTCCAAAGAGAATCCTGAGACATGAAGGATGTCTGTTTTGACATTTCTAAAAGAAACAGAGGGACTGGATATTTTACAAGCCTACCCAGTGTTAACACACACATTGATCTATATGTTTACATATTTTTGTACATATGCACGTATGTATGCATGCGCTTTCTCAATAGAACATATTTTCTGAAGACATTGAAGTGAATTAGTGAAAAGAAATTAGAGTATGATCCTTCTACCTGTCTCAGCAGATGTTAGCCTCTGAAGTTCAGAACTTTTGACTAAAGACGTAACAGAAAAATTAAATAGGAGCTCTGGTGGAACGTATACACAAAATAAAATAAAATACACAAAAACAAGCATCAAACCAAGAAAGCACTTCTCTTTTTGTTTTTTGTATTCTATTTTCTTTTCTGTTCTCCCATCTTCCTTTACCCTCTTTCAGCTTTGGATAGTCCTAGTCTGTTGTCATTTTAAGCTTTTGTTTGCTTGCTGGTTTCATCCTTGATGGACAGAATATGACTGACTGACATACCTCAAGGAATGTATTTTATCCAACCTATTTCATACAATCTTTTTGTTTTTCTTCCTTTCACTCCCAATTTTCTATATTTCTACTATTCCTCAGTTTTCCTACTCTTACATTGTTTGATCCCTGCTTTCTCTTAGAATCTCTCTCAGATTTACAAACATTTTTTTGCTCCAATATTACTGCTATCTCTGGTCTTGATCTTTTTTCATCTTTGCCATCATTTTTCCCCCCTTTTGCTATTTCACAAAGAATAATACCTCCCATTAAAATTACTGGTTATAGTATTACTTAGCCTTATCTGCAAACTGCAGTAAATAAAATTCTGAGTTTTTATTAAGCGTGGAAGATAAATCGGGGTGGGGGGAGTAGGCGGAAGTGTTGGAAGAGATCTTTGAAAAGAGTCATAGTCAAAGATCTAAACTGAAGAATATGTTTGGAAAAGCCCATGTCACAATTATTCCCCATTTTCTTAGTTGAACATGACTTAGTTTCCAGTGCATCATTTATCTCTGCACCAACAATTAAACAAAAGAAAACTGCTCTGGTGTCACTATATCTCCATGTCTACTATTCTAGTACACCTGGTGGTATATTTATGATCTTATTCTTGATCAGAGAAGGGGGGGAGCTATTAATCTCTTTGTCAGACAAAATATTTTTTTAGCCAATTATTTATTTGCTAAACAATTTTTTTTGTGTGTTCAAGACAAAGAAACAAACAAAATTTAAGGGAGAAATACTGGAACTACAATACAGATGACACATTCAAGGGTTTGTATTAAAAGTATAAAGCACCATCTGTACCTCGAGTTCTTTCGAAATAGCTGCTCATGATTGACCTCACTTATATACTGCCTACCTGCTCCTTCTAAATGGAAACATTCTTTGTCTTTTATCAGCTATTGCATTCAGTCCAGCAGGACAAAACCAAGCATATAAAACAAAAACAAATTACAAAATAAGGCAATATGAGACCACTGAAACCACAAAACCATTTAAAAAGAATTCAGCAAATGAAAATTAAAAAGTATAGTAGAATTTACAATATAGAAAGTGGCTACAGCTTTGAAATAGCAGCATCATTATCAAGTTTAGTGCATTACACAGTTACATACACAGTAATCTATTATAAAGAAATTTCTGTGCTACTTTAGTCCATATTCATTTCTCTGTATAAAGAGATTGCTAGGCTCAGATCTCCATTTCCATTTTAAGGTGTTTAACTTACTGAAGCTAAACTGAGATTTAGGTAGAAACTGGATGATTTCATTTGTGCAATTATGATCACTGCAAAGTTTTCACATGGCAAAGAATATAAAATACAAAGGATTATATTTCTACATCCAAATATTCTCAGTAAAGAACTCTTAAACTGTGAAAAGGGAATGCTTCTTCTTTAAGGAAAGAGGATAAAGAGGACGTAATTAAGTAGGACACTGTTTTTTTTCTATTTTAGAGGTATATGTTGGGTATTCCAAAGAACTCAGTAGATTGTTTCCTGAAGAAAATGTGGCTTTTCACAATAATGCATATGGCTAGCACTTTCTACAAAATTGCACATTCACAAGAAAAATAAAGAGTCTGACAGAAACATTCCATTTAGGACAGAGGAAGAGCTGTTCTGACACATTGACAAGGTTTTTCTGTGATGTCTGACTAATTTACACAGCAGAGAGTGGCACTAAGCAGTGATTCAAGTTGCATTCCCAAGATCTTCAAGGATTTTTTTTTTTTAATACAAACATTTCTTTTACTCCAAATACTTTCTATAACTGGTTTTACTTTAAAAAATACCATTTAAAGAACAGGAAGTATTTTTCTTAATTTCGTTGGGCTTGTGCATCCCAGAGAAGGGTTTGGGGAGACCCCGCAGTGCCTAAGGGGACTGGGCTGAGAAAAGAGAGCCAGGCTCTTTGCACTGGCCTGGAGGATGAGAAACAGCAGGCTGAAATTGGAGTAAGACGGGACATAAGAGAAAACTGTGCATGAGGACAGCCAAGCAGTGGAATAGGTTGCTTAGACAGCTTGAGGAGTGCCCACGCTTGGAGGTTTTCAAGAACCAATGGGTAAAGACCTGAGTAGCCTGATCTAAGAGCTGACCTTGTTCTGAAAAGACTAGGGATCTCCTAGGGTCTTTTCGAACCTGAACTATAATACGCTATTCTAGATTTGTGGGTGAAAATACTCCAACTCTCTCCTTTCTAAAACCATGTTTAATACAGTCCAACTCTACAGTTGAGCTTGATGATCTTGAAAGTCTTTTCCAACCATTATGATTCTATGACTCTATAACTCTACAAAATTTATTATTTTAGGGTATTCTGGTTTTGATGAATTATCACTCTATCTATGCACCTCGAAAATAAACTATCACTACTTTGATTTCTTTGGTAGAACTTTGATATTTTCCTATGAAATAAACTAATCAAGCATAGCTTCAGCACAGTGAGCTCAGAGGTATCCTAAATCTTAATTCTGTATGTGCAGCTTTTCTGTGAGTCAGTGCTAAGGCTGACAGCAGCTATGCAGCTGCAAAATGTTCTAGTTAGTCACAGTCCTGATTTTAAGCTCTTACAGGAGGCTCACGGAGTGTCACAGCACTTGTTTCACAGTCCTCATACGATGTGGGGATGTGGTGAACATGCAGAATTCCCAGAGCTGCAAGCACTGGTGACACTGTCCTCTGCCACCCCGGGTGTGGGCAGCCCTTAATCCCACCAGGATCATCGCTGATAAACCTCCTTTTCCTCTTTAGTCCAAAGAATGAAGTCATGTTTTCTATTTTCTCTTTTAACTTCAGTTGCAATGACAGGTGACAGCCACATACAGCTGCCTAAGGAATGAATCTGCAAAAAACGGTTTCCCTTCATACTACAGCACTGAGGAGAAACATGCTTCACTTAGCAGAGCAAAAGCTGGTCTAAGTCATTTTTCAGGGCCTTTAAAAATACTAAATTAGTACACAGTTTTTGCAATTATTTTTTTCCTTTTGAAAGCAATATTTCATTTAGATCTGGCATGCTGTTTTTCATTATTCTTGCAGGAAGCCAGCACAAGGCTCTATTCAGCTATAACTGCCTATCTATAACCCACTTCTCTGAAATCCAAAGTACCAGGGGATGTGCTCATTATAATACAGCAATATTGTCAGCTCACCTCAGCTACTACAACAGCTTTTACCTTCTGAAAACCATTATGTCCTCATTTTTTATCCAAGCCCTATATCTAATTACAGAGAACTATTACCTCCCACCTCAAATCTTCTTCCACTAAGCCAAAAAGTCACATAGTACTTAGCTGTCCAGTAGCTCATCTTGTACCTATTCTGTTTTAAATTCTTCTTTCCAAAATATATGATTAAAATAGCACAGTACTTCAGGTATATCATTTGGACATGGTGTTTATGATCTCCAATTCCTACTGCACATAGCTTACGATACTGTCAGAAGTCATATTTGCCCTTTTCTGGACAAATTCTACTACAGTCTCTCAGTTTCCTGAAACTGTTAAATCTTTCTTCACCTCTGCCTTTGTAATTTTTGAATTCTAATCTTATAGAAGTGTATGTGAGTGTGTGTATATATAAAAATCATGAATGACTTTGAAGTATTAATTTTCATCTTATTACATTCCATCACTCATTAAGACTGCTTATGATATTCTTATCCTTCCAGGTACAGATTTAATACCATTTAACTGTCAGTCATCTGTAACTGTTGATTTCATTGACAGATTCCGTAGTTCTCCTCCCTAATTCATCAATGAATGCAGTAGTTTCAAGATCAATACTAAAAGTACATTGAATTAGCAGAGTATTAACCTTTAGGCACACTCGTATCTTCTGCATAGCTAGGACCCTCAACTCTTTTAAATTGTAAATCTAATTTCAAGCTTTTCCACCTTATAATTTTCATACGGCATATTACCAAAAGTACTCCCCGAAAGCCAACACACAAGTTCCATAGGTCTATCAATATAAGTGCTATTTTATAACTAGAGCAACTATATAGGTATTCCTATGCTTATATTAATTTCTATATTTGAATAAAACATACAGAAACAGATGGGAATTGATCTCCCGTCTGTGTAGATAACAGATACAGTGCCTAAAGCCTACTCCTTGTGTAAGATGGTTGTCACTATATATGTGTGAATGTGTGTGCATGGATACATATAAATATACATATTTTAAATGAGATTTAATATTTGATAATAAATTAATTTATACTTTTTAAAAAAAAAAACTCTGATTTTTTTTTTCTGGGTTGTTCAGAAAAATAGCGACAGGATAAAAATACAAAATTGAAGTCTGAAAACTAAATTTATAGCAAGCTGAAAAGACAAATTTATAGCAAGCTGGAAAATGAATTTAACTTACCACATTTAACAAACAAAACAAAATGGGTGGCTTTAAAACAAATACTTATTCAGAGTAAATGTACAGAAGTGAAACAAAATCCAAATCTATCAACATTTTGTATTTTCCTTTAAACCTTTCTTTTTAAGTCATCTTAGTCCCCCGAATTGTTTTTCCTTCCTACCTACATCTTTGAACTGACTTAGAATTTCTGACAGTTTGATACTCTCAGTGCTAAATTAATCATCTATCTCTAATTAACCATTGCAGCTTTGGCTCTTGGCCTCACAATTTGAATAACAACTGAAATAAAAGCCAAAGAAATTCCTTGATTAAACTCTCTGGATTCCACTGACTTAAAGCAGGACTTCTTGTCAGCCTGCTCTGCCTGTATGCACTGTCAAGCAGATAATCCATTGAGAAAAGCTTTTAGAACAGAACAACCCCAAAATTATACGTTTATACAGAGGAAAGGATATAACACTGCTGCAGTGTTATGAAGGATTATATCAGACCATAAGACTCAGAATCCATCTGCTTAAAAGTTCCTTGTAAATAATATTCTCAGAAAGGATGTCAAAAGAACATACTATAGAAGTGTCTGTGATCGATTATGAAAGGGTTGATGTCATTTCTATATATCTAAGTGTATATATATACTATATATATACAGAGCCATTGACAATTTTGTAGTGACAATCTGTCACTTTCTTAAATGTGTGCTATGTCTCACTTAAGTCTAATATTTTTTGTCCATTGATATAAGCTATGGTGATATAACAAGGTATCTTTCAGACTTACTATGATGAAAAATGAAGAACCTAAAAAAAAAAAAAAAAAAGGATGATACTTATTCTTTGCAAGGTCCATCAGCCAACAGTAAGATAATCAGTTTGTTGATACTGCTGGAATTTCTTATGATAAAAAGATTACTACGTCCAGCATCCCTAATACTGCTACAACTTTTTTCCCAGTGTTATTTTTATTTTCCCCCATAACTCTACATAAATTGGCACTAGCTGATCAGTAAATGTATAGAGGCATATATTTTCTCAAATAAGTTAGGTTATTTTTTGCTTTGAGCTCTGTTGGTTTTGATATCCATATAATTTATAATTTACCACTACACATGAGCCAAAACAGTTAAATAAAGTATGTCAATCAGCTAACATGGTTAAATTTGACACAGAGTAACTTATTCACACATCTGAAACTTTTATAAAGCATCTATAATGCTGATTGGGAAGTAGAACTACCCAAATGGACAGAACTTGACAGATCAAAACTTCATTTGCCAATTGTGGACTAAAAAATACTTAATCACATTAAGCTGTGAACAGAAAATAGAGACAGGTAACTTTTTTGTCCAAAAAAATCCCAAAAGCTAGCCCACAATCATAGTGCCTCCATTATTAAGACTAACAGCTTCTATGCTTCTATGCTTCACAAGTCAAAGTATAAAGCATTTCGAGCGATCTATCCTTTCAGCATTCACTTAACCAAAGGTTATTTGTCTGACGAAGAGACATATCTGAAAAAAAATATTAATTTAAGGCAGAGAAAGCTCAATACATGCAATATTGTTGAGCTATAATATAAAAAGTCCTATATTTTCCCTTGAATTTTAAATAACATTTCAAGATCCAATCCACTATTTTATTTATTATCTAAAATATTCCGTAAAGATTGCTGAGCAACAAAAAAAATATATAGCAAACTCTGTAAAAGATTAATAATAATAATAATAAAAAAGCAGATAGCAGAAACCTGTTCAGGAACAACTGGAAATTTTAGAGTATCAGTGCTTTTTCTCTTTTATTTTTCTCTTACTCCATTTCACATGAGGGTCAGTAAGTATCTGTGGCAACTCTACAGTTAGCGACAAATGCATTTTCTTACTGTTTACTTAAGGAGCGAATCCCTGAGTTAGATCTACTCTCTTCTCTATCCCACCCTGTGCATTGAGAATGTCTTCATGTGCAATGACACACGCCATTGTCAATGTTTTAGCAGCCATGGATCTTCAAAACCTTGAGCAATGAAAGCAATAGTCTGAAACATACTGGAGGCAATTCAGTATAGACTACTGCAGGGAAAAAAAAAATAGATAAACTGTACAAAAATTAAATGGGAAAATAGACCAGGCAACACATCTGCAGAAAAGGATTTGGAATAGAATTTGCTTCATGGCATAGCATATACGGCTGGTATCACTGGTAGTTAAAGATATCATCACCGGGTCAAAAGTCAAATTATCAGGATTTTGCTATCCAGTTTCTAGTATTTCATTTTGTTTGTCCAAGTTAGGACAAATGATTTTAAAGGTTACTCACTCTGAGTACATTCTTAGTTATACCTATTTGGAAAGCTTTGTTCCAACAACAACAATAAAAAAATGGAACAGTAAAAACTAAAATTCATGGACTGATGGATATGGCTGTTGTTCTCCCATTTGCAGGTTCAACTGGCAAACAAAACTTATAAATGTAAGGGATTTTCTTTGCTAGAGGCACCATCATCTTCAGATGAAATGAAAACTTCTCACAACACTGAAAACTGTTTTTCAATAGATTATTTTTCTGTGGTGTTGATAAACTGTTTAGATGAATTCTACTTTGATGCATTTCATCTTTAAATCTGTAAAGACTTAAAAATAAAGGGTTTTTTGATTCTTTGTTTTTTATGAAGGAGAAGAACAAAAAGAGAACTGTGGTCTTTCCTACTTTTAAAGCTTAATCACTTAGCATCGGTAATATTCTAATTTCATTGCTGAATAATGCTGCCTAAGTATATAGCAGATACAAACTGACAAATCCATGAATTTTATATTACACATGGAAATAATTATTCAACATAATGAAATACAGGAAGCAATCCTCATGATTACATACTATCAGACATAAAACACTTTCTCACTAGATTTGTTTTTTTTAGATTTTTCTGCACTTGAAGAAGGAATAATTTATTTTAAAAGCACATACATGCTACCTTGAAGAAATTTTCAGCCTAAATATACCTGCAAAATAACATAAGCAGAGGAAAAGGAACATCATAGTATATGTACCGATTTAGCATCAAACTCTTGTCCAGTAACTATATATATAAATATGCTCTATATACAAAGACTTGTGAGATATAACACAGCATAAAACTATATCAAAATACAATTACCTCTGAATATAGAAATTATGGTTATGGAAAAAGAACTTACTTTTACAATCCAAAAATCAGTACAGAATCGAAGCCTACATACTCTTAAATAACACATGAATAGACCCATTCATAAACATATACTGAAGGATGAATTGTTCCTTCCATCATTTCACTCAAGAGGCCTCAGTTATTTCAATGCTCAAAATGATTTTGTTCAATATTTCTTAGTTAAGTTGAATTATAAACGACCAGTAAAAAATTGAAATGTGTGACTACAATCAACATGCCTCTTGAATCTGCTTGTGACCTTTGCTTTTAATTTAGAGTACTTTGAATACAAAATAACCGGAGTCATTCTATTTCTAAATACCCTTGTGTATTTCCACTTCCCCACTTAACATTTCTACTCCATCTTAAGGAGTCTCTTATGTAAGTTATCAAACTGAGTTTTAATGCATATTATCGTAAAAAATCTACAACATAAGTTTTGTATATTATTACAAGAATGTGCATCTGCCATCCTTTCACCACTAAACATTACCATTACACACCAGCCATTATGATACTAGGCGGAACGTGGATGGCAAATCAATACATGATACACTGATATCACTGTGCACATCTATAGTAAAAGAACTTTAACAGCTAGCAGTTAGGCAATATCAGCTATAGTCTTATATTCATGAATGGAAGTCAAATTCCTGCTAAGGAAAGCCAGTATTTCATACTAAGCAGTCATTTCTTGTGCTTCTTTCTGAAGCAATATAAATGACAATTGTATTGCTAGTAATAAAAGAAATGGTATTTATTACAGGAACACCATCATAACTGATGAGGTGTTTTCTTTTCCAGTCAGTGTTCCCTCCAATTACATATAAGACAATTAGTGCAAGTGTTACTTTTTTGCTCATTTTACAAGCTGCCTTGGCAGTGTGCAACCCCTCTCCAGGTGACATGTGCCTGCTCAAAGTGCTGTACTCACACAACCTTTCAGCAACTGGAAACTATTCTTGAGAACAAATGAAATGACTGCATCCGTACAAAAGATAGTCTGTCACCTGCTGGCACAGACTACAAATGATAGGAACACACATTTACACCCATCTGCTAAATGTAGCTTTCTAACAAAGAAAACCATTGGCCTGTGCTCACGAAGTTCGCAAGTTTGGAGAGCTTGGAGTTTGTGTGTCACCTTTCATTTTTCATTTCTTTTCTCCTCCTTTTTAAACATTGCATTCTCTCATAGAGACCAATATACAAGTTTCCTCCTAAACTTGGTGTTTGATAACAATATCGTGAAGGAGAAAACAAAACGAATCAGATATAGCTCACAAGTAAAAAAAAATACAGCTTAGTTCCATACTGCATCTTGCCATCACTGCAACAATGCTTTTCAGTTCTGTTCAGTACAGTACTCATTCTCAGTTCTGTCCAGTACTTTCCAGTACTGTACAGTATTCTATAAGCTTTGGACCATGATCTTTAAAGATGGAGAATTAAGTAAAGGATAATAGAGCAATTTTGATGTGCATGATTTTTATCTCTGTTTAGAGAAACAGAATGTTGGTTTCTGAACTGTATCATGGACCTTTATGCATCCCTTTAATACACAGAAGGAATAATTCTTGTGAATACTCTTCTCCAGAGTGGTGGAGATACCATCCTCTGTGGGGGAAAGGAGGGAATTAATTTCAGACATTTCTAGCCCAAGTTATATACAATATATTATAAATATTGGATATTATGCCATATATACATATAAATGGCAGTGTTAATAAGAAAAAGGATGAGTTTTTCAACTACATTTTTTCAGTCAGAATAATGTAATCTGCATACTATGTCAATAATTGGATATTATGCCATATATACATATAAATGGCAGTGTTAATAAGAAAAAGGGATGAGTTTTTCAACTACATTTTTTCAGTCAGAATAATGTAATCTGCATACTATGTCAATAAATCTTTCTAGAATATCCGACTCCTGTAAGTGTCTTTATCTATACATATCTCAAGCTAGAAAACCTCTTATTAACCCACTCTACCTAAAAAATTTAGAAAATTACAGTAAAGTCAAAGAAATGAAAACTAAAATACCACCTGATCTCAAAAGAAAGATTTTGTTCAAAATTTAGAAGGCCTCAACAACACTGACATTTCTTAATGGATTATTTTCTATATAAAGAACTATTTTTTAATATAAAAAAGTGTACAAAATAATCCCATTAAATTAAATCTGGGCCAATGACAATTTCACTACTAAAACTAGAAAGAATAAAGCTTTATGTTCTACAAAAATTATTTCACATTTTGCTTTTCCTTGGGGACATACTATAGAATTGATATGAAATTATAAAAACAAATCATAAAGTTGCTTTTGATCAATTTTATTTTATTCTTATTCCATTTTTCACAGGGGAGATAATAGAACTGAGAATATGAAACCACTAAAAAAAGATTAAGAGAAAAGAATAGATTAATGGAGTATAATAGAGTACAAAATGTAATTTAATGGATCAAAAATTTGTTTTTATACTTACTAGACTTGAATGGACAGCAGACAAATTTACACCATTTCATTCTGCAATAAATCTATACTTTTACTCTTGGGGGGTGAAATATATATTTTATTCCTGCCACTTATTGCCAATCACAATGCTACAATACTCCAGTGACATTAAAGTCAATACCCCTTAGGAAATTTTAGATGTCATATTTGAAAACGAAAGCCTAACTGACAAGAAAATAAACATAAAGCCACTACAGACTAAACTTGCTATGAAAGATTGAGACATTTTAACTGTAGCACACCATGCATTGTCATTTTTCATCTGAGATCAAAAAAAAAAAAAGTGCTATCTACCCCTTACATGGAGAAGAAAGAACGGACTACATCTTCTAGATCTGAACATCTTCAGTTCTCTTTGTAAATTCAGCAATCTTTCTTAACTTTGGAAAGCATTTGGAGAACTCAGTTCTTCAGTACTAGCAGGGTAGTACTAACAGGCTATAAGACAGACAGACAGACAGACAGACAGACAGACAGACAAAAGGAAAGAAGAAAGAAGGAAGGAAGGAAGGAAGGAAGGAAGGAAGGAAGGAAGGAAGGAAGGAAGGAAGGAAGGAAGGAAGGAAGGAAGGAAGGAAGAAGGAAGGAAGGAAGGAAGGAAGGAAGGAAGGAAGGAAGGAAGGAAGGAAGGAAGGAAGGAAGGAAGGAAGGAAGGAAGGAAGGAAGGAGAAAAGAGAGAAGAGAGAAAGAGAGAAAGAGAGAGAGAAGAGAGAGAGAGAGAGAGAGAGAGAGAGAGGAAAGAAAGAAAGAAAGAAAGAAAGAAAGAAAGAAAGAAAGAAAGAAAGAAAGAAAGAAAGAAAGAAAGAAAGAAAGAAAGAAAGAAAGAAAGAAAGAAAGAAGAAGAAAGAAAGAAAGAAAGAAAGAAAGAAAGAAAGAAGAAGAAAGAAAGAAAGAAAGAAAGAAAGAAGAAGAAAGAAAGAAAGAAAGAAAAGAAGTGACAGACAGTGGAAGTGCAGGCAGAGTGATAAGGAGTTGGAAAGACAGCATTGCCACACATTCTTGTCATTAAGGATACTGGGCAATATTGCATGAAATGTCCACAGTCATGTGGTAAATGCATGTCAACAGAAAAATTGCCACAAATTACCTCCTCTGCCTCCAGGAAAACAGGGCAAAGGGGACCTTCTTGTTTATTGGAGTTACTCCTTTTCCATGTCAACAAAGTCAAAACTATCATCTCTGCAAAGCAAAAGTTCCTTAATTTTCTGGAAATCGACTGTTCTCAAACGGGTATCATGACTGACATTTACAGAATGCTACAATAGTTTTTATAAAAAAAAAAAGTAGAAGCTTCTGAGAAACTGTGGCAAAGAGTTCTCCAGTGAAATCGAAGAACAAAAGTCATCTAAGAAAATTTCTCAGAGAAAAAAATTTTCCTATATCATGAGAGCCATACCAGTTTGGAGATGACAACAGTCTTATTTTACATTTTTGAATTTAATTCTTTTCTGAAATTTCATTTCACAGTAATTGAAATGTTTCAATGTCAACCCTCATAATTTTTTCCTGATAAAGTCAATATTTATTATTTATGATACTAATATATTAGGATACTATCATTTTATCATATCATTATATTATTAATAATTGTTAATTTACAAGTTAACATTTTGATTAACAAACTTATTTGATGCTGAAAAGCTACAGAAAATAGCTATGAAATAAAAAGATAGGTTGAGTAATTTGAACATA
This sequence comes from Tinamus guttatus, assembly GCF_059628265.1. NCBI lineage: Eukaryota > Metazoa > Chordata > Aves > Tinamiformes > Tinamidae > Tinamus > Tinamus guttatus. Next base: position 2,061,808 of record NW_028288917.1, read on the forward strand.
AGAAATTTCTGTATCATTTCTGTCTGATAAAACATCTAATATGATATTAAAGGACATCATTATGTGAATATGTGAAATTTTCTTTGGTATATGTATTGCTCAAACGTAAACACATACATGCAGAAAGACAGTCCATCCACATCCTCAGTCATGTGCATAAGTATAATTCTATTAGGCACAGTGAAGCTAAAGAAGATATAGAGCTAAAACGGGCTAGGTAATAAGAGTAGCTGCCTTTCAAAGAATATTAATGAATTGGGGACTCAAAAAAAAAGTGGAAGTCTTGGAATCTGAGCAAGGTTTCCAAGATCATGAGGCAATGGATAAACCGAGCACAAAACCTCCCACCCAAAGGATTTCCACAGAGGTCATTCAACCAACTTTGTACACACAGGGGTGAAGTAGGCAGAAATAGGAAATACTCTGGTTGTATGTGCATTTCCATTATCTATGGATAGTTAAACCACAGGAATCTATATCTTGAACCCAGGATATTCACCAGACTATCCTACTTGATTACTTTTTGGTCTCAGGAAAGTGTTCTCTCTAGGCCTTTATCTTAGAGCATTACAGAAATAAGAGACATAAGAAAAGTCTGCTTCTTGTCCAAACCTCTGCAAAGATAAAGGATTGAGAGAGCTTATGTGGTCATTACATCCTTCAAAACCTAATTTTATGGCTTTGAAGGCTTCCTGATAGTGGGAAGTTGCAAAGGCGCCAGTTTATTTGCTGTGGTTTGAGAAAAATTCAAAACTGATGGGATCAATATAACACATAAAAGATAAAACAAAATATTTGGAGGAAAAAAAAGAATCTGCCTGTGCTCCAAAGTATTCAGTAAGGAAAAGAGCTCCATTAAAAACATGAAACTTCATATTCACAATTATTTTGGGAAAAAACAAGTAAAAAACTATGAGAGCTGACTAACCTAAAAATAGTCTACAGATGCCTTTGAAAATAAGCAGCAATACAGGACCAATACTATCATCAGTGGTGAGGAATAGCATTTTTCATGTCATGATTAGTATGAGAGAGAAAATCTGTGAGGTGTATAGTTTCCTGCTGTAGTCACTTTGAGAAATAAATATCTCTAGACTGAAGATGACTTTAAAAGGACAAACATTTCTAAACTTTTTAGGTGATACTATTACGAATGAACAGATTCAACAGTGAAGATGTTCATTAAAGAAAGCTTATGCTAAATGTATTATTATTTCAGCACCACTGCATGACAGAGGCAATAAATAAATATGAATAAAAAAAATCTATTTGTCGTCCATCTCTCCCTTAAAATTCATCTTTACTGTTTGGGTTTGTTTTTAGGAAATACAGTGTAATGACAAACTATCCATCATTTTTCACCATATGTGGTAATATGATTACCTATATTTTTGTTCCTATTTGTAGTCCAGTTCAGAAAGTCTCTACAGGAACTCGAGGTTGTGGAAATTATGTTTTTAGTAAGATCAAATATTTCTTCCTTTTCTAAAATCAAAGAGCAATTTAGATTTTTGAAAATGTTCAAAGCACAAATTATTTTTCTTCCTTAGTGAATATTCCAGCCCTGGAGGATACTGTTAACATCCCCGGTTATTCCATTCAAAAGATAAAGATGCTAGGCAGTCATTGGAGTCTCCCTGAAGTTTCAGATGATAAGCTGCATACTATGTGTGCTGCATGTTATATATGCTAACCTCCTAAAAAATATTTATGGTATCATTAAGTCAGGTTAACACATAGAATACATTATTCTTTTCTGATTACCGTAAAGCACACTATGCACAATACATAACAAATGTAGCTATAAAATACTTATGGTACAAAGAGTTTTTACTCTCACTAGCATTCAACTATTAGCAAGGAGTGATCTTGTACTGTCCCACTGTACACTGCCCAACTACTGTAGTAAAGTCCAGTAAGAAATAAGCACAGGCCAAACCCAAAGATGAAGCAGAGAAAAGTTAACACAAAACTGATTCCCAAGCTCCCATCTGTTATAAATAATGCAAGACTTTAAGGGTTATAAAGAAGTTTATCAGCACCCAGTAGTAGCACCCATCCTGGTCCAACACCAGAAGTTCATTGCAAGTATACACAAGAGCATACTGAGATCACAGTGTATAACAAGTATTTTCACTCTACTCGACTTCATAAAAGAGACACTAATCATGTAGTCTGAAATTACCTGCAAGGATTTCCATCTCTCCTTGCAAGTGAACTATTAACAAGCAGGCCATTGCCACATGATCCATCTGCACTTGAAATGTGATTATATCTCTTTTCTAGTCCTTATGTTTTCACATACATAAAATCAACTAAAGAAATGAAGAAAATTACTAACAGATTACAAAAACCCTACATTTTATTTAGTGTGTCAAACATTCAGTCACTAACATCCCAACAATAATAAGTCACATACTTGATGGAAATATTTGGAGCATGAATATGGGTACATAAATGCTGTCTTTCAACTACAAGATTGCTGTCACACACCAAAAAAAAAAAAAAAAAAAAAAAAAAAAAACCTCAGGGCCAGTAAGATCACAAGATCACTGTCTACTCTTCGACACAGACATTTACAGACGTCTTTGAGCAGAAAGCTATGATGCTGCTACAGAGAGACAAAACTTAGGACTAGAATTTTGTAAGTATGACCTCTTTGTGAAACCAGCAGCTTTAGGTGAACTCTCCCACTCACCCTCTATATCCTCCTCCCTCTTTTTTTTTTTTTTTTTTTTTTGGAAATACCTGACCACCATCTTGCCTCTTTTCTTATTATTCAAATTCCCTTTCTCCTTGCTGTATCTTCCATTCCCACCCCCATGCCCTGCCAAGATCCTGTCCACTCCACTGCAAACTTTCTTACATCTTCAGCTACCAGTAACACAGTGTACCTCATCAGAGCCCTTCCAGACAACCCAGTTCAGATTTACCCCTCTGTCCACTATGTGTTTTAATAATGCAGACAGAGACCAAAGCTTTGCAAAGCATACATCTGTCACAAAACTACAGTAAAAACAAGGTACTCAAAACAAGCAAACAGAAAAGAATTCCCATTCAGATTTACAGTGATTCTTCAGATGAAAAAAAAAAGAGAAGTCCAAGAGAAGTACAGGTTTCTTGACATAAAGTATTACTTATAGTTGAGCTTGCATATTTTCCCCTGCTCTCCTCATTCTGATTGCCTAAATTGAAAAGCAATCTAGACCTAGCTTTTTCAAACATTCTTCTTTCACCCTGCCAAATTTTGAGAGACCTTGACATCCAGCTGCTGTGGCATCTAGATTTAACAGCTAATCTGCAGGGACAGGAAACTGGTCCTATCAATCACAGTCCAAAAAAGAACAGACCAAACACCAAGTTAAAATTTCCTGAAGTAGCTATAGTGACAAGACACTGCTTACATAAACAGCATGCAATACAGAATATCAGAGTGAGGAATTCTGTACACTTTGTTTTGAATAAAAGGGGCATCTGTGCTACTCTGAGGTCTTATGCATGCTTACATAAATTAATCTAGAGACAACTGCACCACAATGTTATTAGTTGTGGCAAACTTTGATGATTATTTACACTGTTAAATTAGATGATTCCTGAACAGGGGTAATTGCCTTATTGTGTCTCCAGCATAATTTTCTTTCTAATTTGATAATAGTTCCATTCTATCTTCTAACTTTTCCATCTTGAGAACCATGTATTTTCTCAGAGAATCTGTTCACCTGTGGACTAACCTCCAGGTTACATTCTTCTTTAAACATACATGCAATCTTTTAAGATACGGTATCTTACTGATGTTTTTCAAAGTGTCGTTAAAAATAGCCTGAATACATTCTTGGACATCCACACATTCTCACTTCAGTTTCTTTTCATGGGCAAGACAACACATCATGGATCTGTATAGTGGGGTTTCTTAAAAAACATGGAGAAGTTTTACCTTATATCATTATTTGACACCCTCATGCTCACTCCCCATCCCAGAACTGCCATCACTAGCCCTCATCTTCCCTTCCTGGCATGGAGATTGCCACTGGCCAGGGAAGGTTGGCTGAAAAATAACATCAATTCCTGCTTTGCCATTACTCACAGTTTCCATCTCAGTGGTAACGGTAACTATATATATAAACTGCTACATCAGCGAGATGGAATTGGCAATACCCTGTACTTTAAGAAGGGAGGGAAAAAAAAAAGGAGCTAAATCATTTCTCCAAAAGACAAATTAATCATTTTCCAAATTTCTTTCTTCATAAGTTCCTCTTTTATTGAGCGTATTTCATTTCTCAGTCTTTGACTAGGATGCTCAAAGCAAACTGTGAAAAGGAGACAGTATGGACACTATTATGTGAGATTTGCTAACAAAGCTTGCAATAAGCTTCAGCTAATAGGTAAAATATAATTACATTTTAGGATTTACTTAGTGAAATTATGATTGTGCCATTCATAAATTCATTAAGTATTCTTGGAGTACCGCATATATGGAGATGAAGGCAAAACAGACAAAACAGGTAAAAAAAACTTGGAAAAAATGTTATTGTCATGCTCTATGCAACTCCAAGATGGTGAATAACTATCGAGAATATATTTTCTTTTAAAAGTTCATTTTTCTAATGAACTTTTGATTTCAGTTATTCCTAGGAAAACTGGAATTCAAGATTTAATTATAATTCATTTGGTAGCAAATGAAATTCAACAATCCAAACCAATTCTTCCATCCTCCAATTTGCAACTTTTTTACTTGTATCAATACAAATCCTAACGGACTCAGGATCCAAATTTGATTCATAAAAAGGACTGGTCAGCCAGAACACATAACTTTGGCCTTGTTGTCAAGGCCAATGAGAGAGGCTCATTGAAAACAATGAGAGGCTATGCTCAGTTTTTCCAGGTTTTATAGATGGGCACGTACCTCACAGTCCAGTGAAAGGCCTGCCAAGGCTGAGCCCTCTGCTTTTTCACTTCACTCAATTTTTACACATTTTCTAATGATGTTTTATTTTTTTTAATTTGATCTGCAGTTCCAGAAACCATTTAAATTTGTTCTATACAGCAGGTTTTACTATGTTTTATGTATGTTGAATGTTTTGAGCTTTTTTTCCTTTATGATACTAAAACCAATTTTACTTTCTTCTAAAGGGTGCATTCTTTTAGTGACCAATAATTGAACATTGGTGAATTGTTATACCCCTGGGGTCTGTGGTATCATCCTGTGTGCTAACCCTTTTTAATTCCCCTGTTGTCATTCCATGCCTGTGCTCCTCTTTGCTGCTTCTTTCTTCTAGTGTCATGGGTAGAGCAACAACTTGTCCTTACAGTGCTATAGTCAGATACGAAAAAAAAAAAAAAAATGTTAAAAATTGTCCTTTTACTACATAATCCTATAAAAAAAGCTAAATCTTAACAGAAAAGATGTAGGTAAAACAAGGGTCAAACAAGCAAAGACAGCACATTTCCTAACTGATGGTATTAATTCATTCAATATTCATACTGGAGAAGGCTTACAACAGAAAAGACCTCAGGGAGCGGGGCAGAGGAGAGGAGTTACAGGGCATGCAGAAATTTCTCAGAAATTAAATGATAAAGTAATGGAAGAACAGCTTTTCTGCTTTTAATCACTTATGTGGAAAAAGGGAAAAGTTAAGAAATACATATATCAGAGCCAATAGTAGACAAGACAAATGACAAATCTGAAATCAAAATGAACACTTATGCATTCCTCTAAATCCAAAAGTATCTAGAGCAGAAGAAGAATACCCCACACTGCCTCTGTTGAATACCAATATTGTTGCTGTGTTTGCTGTATGCTGTATGGCTTTTTTGTTGTTGTTTTTTAATCATTCACTTAAAGGACCAATATTATTTTTAATGAATTTTTGTTTTAGTAAGAGACAAGAGATTCATCAGGATCTTGATTCTACACAGAACAAATGTCCCAAAATCTTGTTAATTCAATGAGAAGTTGGAATGCAAGGAATGCAAAGCTATTTGCCTCAAAAAAAAATTAGTTTTGGATCATTTAAATATCTTCCCTCTTTTGATTTTGAAGCAGCTACTTTTTGTCTTCAAAGTGCAAAATGAAGTAATGAAAATATCTAACTCCACATACTTTTAAGAAATATTCAAAAAAGTCAGCTAACACATTTATGAAAATAAAGTTTAAGTTTATAAACAGTAATAAGCAATCAATTACAAAGTCAGTATTTACGCATGAACAGCTGTTAAATGGATCATGTTCCCATATGAAAATACCGCTGAAGAAAATAACTTTTAAAGCCTGTTCTTAATACACCAAGTTTGCAAAATAAGAACAAAGTGTTTAAGTAATTTGTTATCTGTTAAAACCATGCAATTTGCTAAGGATTAAGTCTTTCCTGGAGCATAAAATGTAATGTATTTCACTGAATGCCTGTAGCCTTTATTTATCTGTTATTCAAATGAGCTGTTTAATAGTCAGTGGCCTGCTCCATCACATATTGGAGACAGAAGTGGACTCTGAGAAGGTACACAGGCATGAATCTTGTGTGATGTGTGGACTCATTTCAGTAGTGAACAGAAAATAAGTAGTTAATAATAACTGTTTTCCACTGGGAATCTTGTGTCAGGTCAGGCATGACATGGAAGTAACCTGCATGGCTCAGAAGAAGAATGAAGCACAACAGGCCCTTGCTGGTGTGGTCACCCAACTCTTCCAGCATCGGTTCACAGAGATACTGGCTATAACTGAGTGACCACATAGTTAGGGTCTGTCTGATCTACTTAAGGATCATAAAATACAGGATCACATCAACAATAAAGACCTTTGGAGCACTCTGGTCTGACACTGTGCACTAACAAATCATGGACAACATCAGCTCAGCTGTGGCTTTGTCCAACCAAGTCTTGAAAACCTCCAATAATAGAGGTTCAACAACCTCTCTGAGCAACCTGCTGTGGAGTATCACTACTTTCAGCAAACTTTTGTCCTCACCTTCATCCTGAACAAACAATGAGACAGGTCTGGAACTTGAGAATATAAAAATTGTTCATAAAGATTTGGAAACCTTTCCACTGACTCTGCTACTCAGACTCATCAGTAAAATGTATGCTTACATCTTGGCAGATAGTTATCTGCTGAATAGTTGAGCTGATTAGAACTTAACAGCTACAGAAGTGTCTCTCCATTTGTGAACTCTCTATATTCTGGAGAAGCTTTTGCTCAGTTCTGCTCCCTTAGTTCCCAAGTTCCCCTAGGAATAGCTCTTCATTGCTGTCAGAATACAGTCGTACCACAAGGACACTGTGAAGCCTTCAGGCAGTCCTTTTATTTTCCACTGAATTCACTACTGGCTTTTTCAAAGAAACAAAAGATTCTAGAGTTGTTTGAAATACAAAGACATAGCTTAAAAAAAGGCAAAAAAAAAAGAAAAGCTGAAAAACTACATCTCTGTAAAGAAGCTCAGCTAAGATGATAAAAGCACATATTTTAACCAGCATTTATAGCAGAAGCACCAGAAGGAAAGTTGTAATTCCTGAGAATCACTTCTGCCAAGGCATAAGCAAAAGACTTGAAGTGTGACAAATATGTGCCCTGAAATACATGCCAGTGTAACAACGCATGTGCAAAGTGAGGTATAATTAATCACTGCAATATAATTAACCTATAAACTCAGTACCAGTGATCATTTCTGTTGAAAATACTTTTCAATTAAAGTTAAAAGATGCCAAAGCTGACTCTATGTAATTCAAATTAATATGGGAATTGGTTATGTTGCATGCACAAACAAGCTAAGGAAAATGGCTTTTTTTTTTTCCTTATGTATTATTTGGTGGTGGACTTTGGACAGCAGAGTCTAGTCCCTATTAATACGGATTTCTTAATTCATTATTTCCCATATTTATATTATTCCCATATTAAATTTATTATCCTCCTACTGGAAAAATGTCTAGAATAATGTCCTCTATAACAAAAATACTTCCATTGCCAGCCAAACTTTATTTCCAACTCCTTTAGACTATTTTGTTCTCATCCCACCTGTTACTGTTCAAAATAAAGATTAATTTATTAAATTAATAATCTTCCTCTTCCTGCTTGCTGATCAGAAGTTTTTAAAACATAGAAATAGAACTGACATTCACAAGCAACAAGTACACTATCCAAATTACTCTTAGTTCATTTAGAAATAAAGGATTAAAAAATGGCAATGATCACAAAAGATAAAGCCTCAAACAGACTATTAATATAAACTCACTGCCTTGATCTTGTTGCAAACCGAAAAATACTTATATGCAATGCTTTTATGCTTGAGAGAACTTCATAACTACACTTACCTCCTTGTTACATTCAAAATAAAGTTCAGTTCTACAGCCAAAATAAATCTCGACCTCTAGAGGACTAGACCTTCTCCTACAGGACTTAACCTTTAGAGATCTGCTACCCATTAAGGTTTGTTTTTTTTTTTTTTTCATTTTTTAGTTACTACAACATTTTATATAAACTTTATGTAGATCAGCACCAATTACTGCATCAGTCATGGTGATTAGCTGACAAAGTGGGTCATTCAGTTAAAACCTCTCTAATTAAAGACCGCCTTTTTTTTTTTTTTAAGAGTGCAAAAATTTAAAAAAAATGCATTTTCAGGGACCTTGGTAGGCAGTTTGGATGCATATCAGCCATCTATGAAAGTCAGAATATAGAGGCTGTTTATATTGAGTAAAGGCTATATACTAGTTCTTAAATAGTGTAATTCTCTGCTATGATTTTGATTACACAGTCTGCTCCAAAGAAGCAAAGAATTAACTCAAGCATAAGTGACATCACATGCTTCTCCTGAAAAACAATAAATGAATAAATGAAATGGATAAATGAAATGAATAAACTGGGGGATGGGAAATTCCTGCTAACAGTCTAACCTATATCAAAAGAGGTGGATATTTTTCATCTGCTCCTGTATTGCTGGATGCAATGGGATTCAATATTCTGAATTAAGATTAGAATAAAAAGGTATATATGAACTGTCTTTTCTCAGACTGGATTTTTTATGTATTTATTTATTTTTCTTTTTCTGACTATCAGCTTTTCAGGAGATCTTAATGTAATCAGTAACACATAATAAATTATTAATTAACAAAAATCTTTTTAGCCTAAAAATAGACATTTCTTAGTCTGCAAACATATTCAATAAATAATTTGACTAATATCCATTCAGACCCTATTAGGAAAAGAAATATTATTTTAAAGGTGTAAACAAATTTTTCAGTTAGATACAATAGGTTTTGGAACCATATAACGTGAATTTATATTCCTCTCAGGTACCTCTCATATCACAAGTTCAGGGAGACAAACAATGCAACGAAGGAAAAATTCTGTTTCTATTGTAATACAAAGATTTATTATATTCATTAGGGATATCATTTAAATAATTTAAGGCAGTTTAACATAAATACTACAATTCAGACATCTTCCTAAGCAGAGAAAGTACAAGTCATCAGGGATCTCCCAACTCCCCTCCGAAAGCAAGCCAGCATGTACATGCTAGGATCAAAAAGCCAGTAGGCTGAAAGGAGTCAGAATAGTTCTCTGCCACTGGGGCCAGCAGGTAGGGAACAACTCAACTGTATGATCTTAATCTCCTTTGCCGTCAAGAAGAGGACTAGGCACAAACTGTTCACTGGCAATAGTCCCTTCCCTGCCAACTCCCAAGCCATATCGAGGATGTTAATGGGAAAACGCTCTTTGGCCCATGCCACAGCCAAGCCTGAGATCATTCTAAGAGACTGACAGAGCAGGTGGCCAAATTCACTGCCCAGAAGCATTGCCTTGGCTGGTTTACTTCATTGCAACAGATGTAGTCAACGAGGCAAAAAGATTATACGCTATCAGAATCCGCACAGTATTTAAGCAGTTTGGTTGGTGGTTATTTGTTTTTAATATTGCCATTATTTTGTTTTACTACTGTGTTAGTTTGCTTTATATTTGTCAATCCATACGCCTTTTCTACCATATCATATCATCTCACATACAACTCCTAATGGAGGGAGTTTTCAAAATAAACCAAGTTTGGTGTGCATGTCCTACTAAAATTTTGTATTGATCTTTCTATAATAATAAAGATAAAAGTTCACTATTTTTTCCACTCTGCAAAAATTCTTCAAAAATGAGAATATATGAAAAAAACCTTAGATAAAATTTTAGAAATTTGAATTTTTAGCCTTTTCCCAACACAAAATATTTTTCTGGCTTTATTTTTGTTGGGCTTTAAAAAAACATCTTTAAAACTTTTAAAAACATCGTTAAAAATGTAATATTTTACTAACTGTAGAGATTTTAACTTCATTTACATCTTTTCCCCCCTTAAAATGCATATCAAATATCAAACTATCAAATATCAAAAAAGAACTTACTAGAATTTAAAAATTTGCTTGCATTTACCATATACATCCACTTACAGAGCCTCAATAAATTCTTTATAAAGACAGATTCCTTGTAGAGATTCAATAACTTCAAAGCATGAAAACTCAAAAGAGAGTAAATGAATAAAGACATGAATTTTATAATACATATGTTTACATTCCCACTTGAGTTCAGCAAGAGACCTGTGAACAGTCATGCATTCTTATGTGAAATCACAGGATACATTGAAAAAAAGCAGCTGAAGATTAATAAATCGAATTTGGAAAAAAGCCAAGCCTGTCTAAACAGGCTAAACAAAACAAAACAAAAACCAAAACAAACAAACAAGCAAAAAAAACAAAAAACAAGACTGTTTGCACAAGATTTTTTTCCCCCGGCATATTCACTTCCCATTAGCAAAAACCTCTTTTCTCTTAGAAAACAGGTTTAGTCAAAATAAAAAAAAACAGTTTTTTTTTTTTTATTTTCACTTGGAAATATTAAAATGCATTTTTTCCCTCCACAGTTATAATCTAACTGAAATAGACTTTGGCATTGCTAGGGCTTAATTAAAAAGAAATCCTCCCAAATTTTCATTTTCCCTATCACATGCAGAAACCTCTCCATTTGCCAAGAAAAGTCCCAAATGTTATTCCAAGCCAACAGCCTACAAGCAATTGACATTCCTTACAAAAATACAGCAAATAAAATCATTCATTCCTGGCATTTGATTTGACTGGCAGAAATAAAACAAACTCAGTCACACAAGCTCAAAAAGATCTATGATTCCTTAAAGAATGAAAAGCTACCTCTGTAACAGTGAACTGAACTGTTCCAAAGGCCCTTTTCTAACTTGGAAGGACAAAGGCCATGGTCTGGCTATATCCATTCCACTATAACTGCATGGTCTCCAAGAGAAAAAGGCATATCCAAACTATCTAAAATATATAAGTATATAAATAGTCTTTGGACAATAGGTAACTCAAACTGGGAATTGTTTAGATTAACAGACTAGATAAACCCCTAACAAGATACAGACAATCTACACAGACATAGATCTTCAATTTAAGCCTTAGCACCGTTTAACAATATCCTTAGTCTAGATTGAGACTATCATTGTATTTTCATATTGATAATAATATATTTTTACAACTGCTTAAGTCATGACAGTAAATTAAACATCAGTATGTAGCTCATTTTACCACATGTGCATAACTACATTTATACCTTGAAACTGCAAAGAAGAAAAATATAATTTAACACCTTCAAGTCTTCTAAATTAAAATTCAAATCTTAAGACTATTATGATACTTTCAGAATACTTTCAGAATAGCCTGAATCTTTTCCTCTTTGGGTAAAAATATCTTCATTACTGACCTGGAAGATGGGACAGTGCACACCATCAGCAAGTTCCAGATGATACAGTACTCCAAGGATTGTCTCATATAGCAGTGTCCTGACATTCAGAAGGACCCTAGCAGCCTCAAGGCAAGCAGGAACCCCTTGAAGTTCAACAACGAGAAATGCCAGGTCAGGCACTAGTACAGGCTGGGGTCTGACCAGCTGAAAAGCAGGTTTGCAGAGAGGCTTGGGAGCCTCGGTATGCAACAAATTGAATGTGAGCCACCAGTGTGCCCTCACAGCAGAGAGGGCCAACAGCATCACAGCCTGCACTAAATGTGTCACCAGTAAGTGGAGGTGGGTGATCCCCAGTACTGAGGATCCCTATGACTGATGAGGTCATAGCTGGAGTGATATGCCTCTCCCATACAGGAAAAAGGTACAAGAGAGAGAAAGGTTCAAAGAAAAAAGTCCAAGAAGATTATGAAGGAACTGGAGCATTTGACATACAAGGGAAGGGTGAGAGTGCTGGGACTGTCTAGCCTGGAGAATATAAGGCTCAGGGAGGTTGTGAAGAGAAGCCTTGGAGAGGTTGTATCATATATAAATATCTGCTGTATCTGTTGGGAGGGTGTAAGCAAGATGGAGCCAGCTCCTTCTCAGTGGCATTCAGTGACAGGCCAAGAGAATATCAATTCAAACTGAAACATAATAAATTCCATGTAAGCATAAAAGCAGTGGAACATGTTGCCCAGAGAGGCGGTAGAGTCTGTCTTTGGAGATCCTCCAAAGTCAGTAGAATCCAGAGCAACATGTTCTAACTGACCCTGCTTTGAGCAGGGAGCTGGAATAGTTTTTAGATGACTCTTCAAATCTCAACTGCACAGTGAAAAATGTCTTAAGTTTGTTATCCATCTCACAGAATCACAGAATGGTTAACATTGGAAGGGACCTCGAGAGATCATCCAGTCCAACCCCCCTGCTCCAGCAGGGACAACTAGAGCACGTGGCACAGGGTGGCATCCAGGTGAGTTTGGAAGATCTCCAGAGAAGGAGACTCCACAACCTCTCTGGGCAGCCTTTGCCAGTGCTCTGTCACCCTCACAGGAAAGTTCTTCCTCACATGGAGATGGAACTTAGAGTGTTTCAACTTGTACCCATTACCCCTTGTCCTGTCACTGGCCACCACTGAGAAGAGTTTGGCCCCATCCTCCCTGCATTCTCCTCTCAGGTACTTACACATATTGATCAGATCTCCTCTCAGTCTTCTCTTCTCTAGGCTAAACAGGCCCCTATCTGGGTTTATTCCTCCCCAGGCGCAGGACCCTGCCCTTGTTGAACCTCAGGAGGTTCCTCTCTGCTCGACTCTCCAACCTATCCAGGTCCCTCTGAATGGCAGCACAACCCTCTGGAGTGTCAGCCACTCCACTCAGTTTGTTGGAGACAAAAGCTGTTTAGAAAACATATAGGGTGTCAGAAAATTTTGCCTGTATTTCCAAGGTAGTTTAAATTGTTTTCTTCTTTTCATACATGAATGTGTACGAGTACCAAAACATTTGGATGAACATTGAAATCGTTAAAGAAATTTGTCTCCTTAGAGAGATGATACAGGGTTTTCTAAAACAGATTACATCATCTGCTTTTGCATTTTGAAAGTTTTGAGGAAAGTGAAGATTTTATGAAGGCATGATGTGTTCTTTTAACTTTGGAAAGAGCGTAATCATTGCCTCAGCTTCTTTGCTGTTAATAAAATATAAATCAGAAAATTCCAGGTATCAGCATGCACTGGATCAGCTACTTTTGACAGAATCAGGAAGTATGAAAAATTCAAAATGAGATAATCCATATAATCATAGAATCACAGAATCATAGAATGCTTAAGGTTGGAAGGGACCTCTACAGTTCACCGAGTCCAACCCCCCTGCACACGCAGGGTCACCTAGAGCATGTGGCACAGGACTGTGTCCAAGCTGGTTTTGAAGATCTCCAGAGAAGGAGACTCCACATACCTACTAATCCACTACCTACTAAGAATGCTCCCACAGAAGCTTGTTTGTTTTGTATTCAGCTTTATAACCTTTACAATAATTCTCTATAATTAATTTTTGAAATTTTGGTATCTTTTAAAATTCAACTAAATTGAAAGGTATAAGGCTCAATCTGATTTGATTAGGTGGAAAGAATTTGCGATGCAGAATTACAAAAAGTTATATTAATTCAAAAGAACAAAGTCTGACAATGCAAACCCTAAGTCCACAGAGCCTGTAGTAAGAAAGAATAATTTTACTGGTAACCCAACATTACTGTGGTACAACCTGACAGTAAGCAAGAAACTGTCTTATTATTTACATTGTCTTAAAGTTATTTACTTTTTTTCTGTTTACAAAGTATAACTCTAACAAGAGTTAAAAAATACTTAGTTCTATATAACAAGAGTTTAGAAATACTTACACATTATAAAACTTATTAGATCATGTTCATTATCTGAGATACTTTTGATAAAGTGGCAGTAATGAATATGTTTGGGCACTTAATTTGAAAGGAACAAATTTGGATTTAAAATTACTTTCATGCAGATTCCTCAATCTATTGCCTGTCAAATGTGGAGCCCCTAGATTGCTGAAAACATCCCAATACTCATTTCTTCCCCAGTTGTCAGAGAAGCTATCATCTCATTTAGTATGAAAGACACTACAGAATAAAAGAACCACACACAATAATGTTAAAATGTATTACATAACAATGTTACAGAAGATCATTTAACATGACATTTTAAGATGCATTTCTTACATGACCTTCAACCTAAGCCAAATGACCAACAAGCCTAAATGGCTTGTGTGTTTTGAATACTGGTAACAAGTCTCAGTACCCAAACAGAAGAATGATAACTAATACACCGAAAATACCTTTTTTTTTTTTTTTTTTTCCAAACTCTCCAGGGGGCATTCAGCATAGTCAGAGAAGGAAGCACATTTTTATATGTTTGGGCGCCTTGCCCAAGTAGGCATGTATAGAAACGCTACAACAGTATCCTTATCTAAATGAAAAACAAATTAAATATGCTCCAAACCTTGAATTCTGTTTAGTTTTAAAATAGGGTTTGAGTACAAAACAACAATGGTTCATGATAAGGTCATCTTTTCTCATTTTTCATTTTTAATTGGTAAGAGTAGAACTTAGTTTCCAGCAAGACTCAAAAATTTCAGGACTTAGGCCATACTAAAAGCTAATTAGCATTGATTCTAATTAATCATTATTAGAATTGAAGACAATAGTTAATTGGTATTGAAGCTAGTTCACTTTTTTTCACTAGAAAGCAGCCTTCTCATCTGCAAAGTTTAGGGGTTTGAGAGACCAGATTTTTTATATCTGAATTGTGCTATAAGAATCATAGTGACCCTGCTCTTGAATGTCAGATTTCTAAGATGTTTAGTCCAAAGATAAAAGTGGACATTTAATAACTACAAAAACATACTATTATTTTAATTTTAATGCATTTTTAGGCAACAAAAGTATTTGAAATATGAATATTTCCTTAGAGATCTGTAACACGTGCGTGCTTTTACATGACAATAGAAAAAGCATACTGCTGACTCTGAACACAGGCATCTTTCAGATTTCACGTCCATTCTTCAAAATACAAAAGTGAAAGATTTTTGTTAATGAATTGGTTGCTACATTGTTATTGTTCAAGAATAATGAAAATCAAATTCCCATTTCCCTTAAAAATACTCAAGAAATAATTAGTCATTTAGAAACTATACATCAAAGCAGAGTAAATAAACCTGACCAGCATGGAAATTTCAGGTTGAATTATTATAATTTGCAAATTTTAAGAAATTGAGAGAAATTCATAATGGAAAGCATCAAATTTATCTTATCAAGAGGAAATTCTATGAATAATTAGGAGTGTATCCCTTCAAATCAGAAATAATAGGGACACTGAGAATGAATGATAGAAACATATCTGTATGTTTAAAAGAAAAAGAAAACTGTTACAGGATAAGCAAGTTGAGAGAATAGGTATTAAGGCTAAGGTGAAAACACCTAAATTCAGATATCTTCATATCATGCTAAGAACACAGTTTAGCTGTTGAAGCATTGGTGCCCTTATTCACTTGGGACATTGCACTATAGCAACACTGTCACACAGCTGTAAGTTAAGATACGTGACCAAAGTATACACATTCACTTTTGAAACAGCTGACAGAGGGCAGACAAAAAAACCCAGAGTGTCTCAAGCACTGCTAGATGTCTAGGTTGAATCACACCAAACATTAGCACGAAATAAAATGGGAACTTAGACACTCACTGCCTGGTCCAGATTTTGCAGCGTACGCAATCTGGCGTCACACAGCAGCGCACCTGAACTCCAGTTCCACTATAGAAGAGCACGGAGCCGCTGTGACACCTCTGACCTCCTTGTGGATATCGCAACTGGCATTAGACTTATTTTTAGGCTTTTAGACATACTTCTAGGCAAGAAACACTCCTGAAGACTTCTAAATCCAAAGCGACTCTTACCCTGCTTACTTTGTACTGCCAAATGCTACATAAAAGCATTTCCCTCTTTCAAATTCAATAAAGCATATGAGGACATGTGAAAAAGCACTAGGTGGATAATAAATTAAATACCATTTCTCTGATCTCTTTGATGTACACATATTTAGCTGAATACCTTAGATTTGCTAATAATAATGACTGAGCAAGTTTTTAAGCAACTCTCCTAATGAGCAAGATGCCATATGTCTTATGTTCCACTTTCTTTTGCAGATAATCAGAGAGACTGAAAGATATCAGTAAGTACTGTTCAAAGTTGAGCAAATATTGTGGAATGGAAAGAGGGAGGAAGTAAACATTAAAAGAAAATGGTCCCAGTTACGCAATTTTGATCTTAGCAAAAATAAAAAACTGTAAACAAGAATTAACTTGTTTCTTCATGAGTAGGCAATTTAGCAACAGCAAGATCAACATCATTTTCTCTGCAGTCACAGATTGTGGCTGGAGTGTTTTCCCAAAACCAGATGTTGTTGTCATATAATGAGAGCAACCTGCTGTCCATCTTACACCTGTGGTCTCTGAGCTACCTGGTTATTAAGAAGCATCAAAATATTTCACTTTACATGAAAGTGAAAAAAAAATCACTTTACGTGAAAGAAATTAGTATTTCTTTCCTCAAAGGTATACTTGCTTTCCTCAGAGTGAAAAAAAAAAAAAAAAAAAAAACTACAGAGTCCATCCAGAGAATTTGTAACATATTTCTGACTTTTAATAATTGAAATAATTATTTGAACAAAACAATATTACAGTCTCTGGCACAAGAGCTGTGATCAATTAAAAATATGTATTATTTCGAATAAATGAAATCTCTAAATTTGCCAAAATGCAACTTAATAAAATCTCCACAAAGATATGTAATTGACAATTAGATCATAGTCTGCCATACCAGCACCATGTGCTTTTCTATTTATTTATTGATTGAATTGATTTGACAAAGTTCAGCTTTAACATACTTCTCACATACTTCTCTATTGACATATTTCCTCTGAAAATAATGTTCAGGCTAGGAATGCAAATGTCTCAGCTGACATGACAGGGAGAGAAACTTGGAAGATGGAAACATGGAGAGAAAAAAAAACAAAAGAGGAGGATCAAAACCGTGGCCTTCAGGAGAGAAGACTTCGACCTCTTCAGGGATCCATTAGGAAGAATCCCATGGGATATGGTTCGGAAGAGAAGAGAGATCCAAAACAAATGGTGGATTTTCAAGGATCACCTCCTCAAAGCTCAAGAATGGCCTGTCCTTACATTCAGAAAGTGAATTTGGCAAATATGGCAGACCTTGCATGGACAAACAAGGAGCTCTGGACAAAATTTAAATATAAAAAGGAGGAGGTGGAGGAAAAGGACAAGTAACCTGAGGGAAGGCACTGAGCATGCAAGGATGGGATTAGAAAGCCAAAGTCCACCTGGAGTTCTGGAATTGAATCTGGCAAGTGACATGAATGGAAGCAAAGGTGCATTAGCAGTAAAAGGAAGGTTGGGAAAAATGTAGGCCCACTGCTGAAGGAGCCCACATAAAGAACACGGAAAAGGCTCAAGTGCTCACTGCCTTTTTCATCTCAGTCTTTACTGGTAAGACTTTTAGAATCCTGGCTCTCTGAGAACAGTAGCAAAGTCTGGAGAGAGGAAGACTTTCCCTCAGCAGAGGAGTATAGTTAGGAGTGCTGAGGGCCAGTGTAACTGTGAGGCCACTATAGATGATCTTTGAAAGGTCATGGCAATCAAGAGATGTTCCTGAGGACTAGAAGAAAGAAATATCACTTCTATCTGAAGAAGGGCAGGAACATGTTTCCCAGGAACTACACAGGCTAGTCAGTCATCACTGTGGAGGTTGTAGAGTCACTATCCTTGAAGATGCACAAAACCTTACTGGAAACAGTCCTGGACAACCTGCTCTAGTTGATCCCACTTTGAAGAGAGGAGGTTATCCTATATGATCTCTGGAGATCCTTTCAACCTCAAAAGTTTGTGATTCTGTGATGCATGTCAGTATGTTTATATTATCTGTCACCATTCTAGCTAGAAGCAGAGTTTATTCGGAGCTAGGATGCATGTTTTTTTCTTGCTATAGGACCTGCAATATCTTGAGGTGGAACACATACTTTTCATATTCACCATGAATATTTTGTTATTCACATAAATATTTTGATGGAACACATA
This sequence comes from Tinamus guttatus, assembly GCF_059628265.1. Taxonomy (NCBI): domain Eukaryota; kingdom Metazoa; phylum Chordata; class Aves; order Tinamiformes; family Tinamidae; genus Tinamus; species Tinamus guttatus. The sequence goes on from NW_028288917.1 coordinate 2,080,235, forward strand.
GTCTAAGCCTTTCTGAAAAAAAAATCACAAGGCCAGAGATGAACTCTACAGTCACTGCTTTTGAAATCTTTTATTATATTGACTTCAAAAGACTTTGGAAATTTATAACTGCATGGAGCATGTGCTCTTTTGTATATGACCATTTTTGTATGTAAATCTCCTGGAAACAATATAGACAAATCTATAAATAGATGAAATGAATATATGGCTAGTTTATAAATTCACCATCAGCCATCATTATACTAGCTACAAACAATGAGAAAATAACTGGCAGATCTTTCTATCATTTTAATAGAGAGAGATTTAATATCAAGCAGCTGCTAGTGTCTGAAACCTCCTTTTGAGTCAGATATATGCTAAAAAATAGGATGATCAAGTCTTAAAAAAGGGATGACTTTTTCTATACTATATCCATTCTAATAAATCAGCACTGGGACCAGGGCATGAACAAAAATCACCCATAGCAACTAACTGTTGACTCCTTAGAGGAAATTGGCTTTTATATTTTCCTGGACCATACCTGAAAACACTGCAGACCAACAACTCTTTACAATGGGCAGTGTGTGCTGGGCCACCAGTTCCTGAAGGGGAAAGAGAGCTGCTTCAAAGTGAGATATGGCATGTAACCTGCCTTCAGAGAGTATTCTTGCAACATTCACTTTCCTTCCCTTTCTTTCTTGCTTTTTTTGCCTTTAGGTAGCCTCCCAAGAACCTCACAATCACAGAAAGCTCAGCCATCATTACATCCCTCACACAGATGCATCAACCATAAGCATAATACTGGAGGTATTGCATACTAGGTGTCATTTTTAAAAGAAATTTTAAATATGATTTAATAATTACATGCCCACTGGCCATTCTCTGAATTCAGTATTTGGAAAAATAGTATGAAATACTATTAAAAAAATCAAAATACTAGGAACCCTACCAAGTACTTCAAAGTCATTTGGAATTATCATCTCTAGTATGGTGTATAACTTAAGCTTTTATATTTTAGAATTCTCATGTTTACTAATATTATGCTCCTTATTTATAAGAAGAGAATGTGTTGTTAGGAAATAATCATATATCAAACGACAGTATAAAATCTTACTACAACATCATGATTAGCCTTATAAAAATGCAAATACCTTTTGCTGAAATCTAATATCAAAATATCAACATGAACAATTTATTTTGTTTATTTGTTGAGTGAGAACAGGACTCAAAAGTAAAAAATCAAAATACTAGTCAAAATATAACTCACTTGCATTTTTAACTGCTCCCAAAGTTTTCTTCAAACAGATATTAAATAATACATTATTAGTAAATGCCAAATACCCTAAAGCCGCTGTAGAACTGGATTGTTGAAGGTTTTACATACTCATTTAGCAATGATGTTGCTTAAAACTGGGACTAAAAAATGACATATTCTGTCCTCATGTGCAAGTAATGTCTTACTCAAAATTCCAAATCCTATTTCTTATTTCACTTTAAGAACTGTCAGGTACAGAAGCAATAAATATTTTTCTAGTCCTAGTACCTTTCTAGTACCTAGAAAGGTAATGAGCATATTTTGACAAGAAAAGATTTCAAATAGCTGTTAAAAATTTACCCGTGGACTCCTTTTGTCAACTAAAATATATATTCCATCACTCTTTAGTCTGACTTTGTGGACTCCTTCTGGACAGTCCTTACATATTACGTATTAACTTAACCAAGTCTGTACAATTCTTCTGGAAACATTTTGACTAAAGGAACTAAGAATTTCACTCATGTACCTTGGAAAACCCAAAATGTGTTACATTATGAATTTCCCCATCAGTCTTAATCTTTCAAAGGAGGTCTCTGTGAATTAAGACCTGCTTTTGATAAAAACAGAATGATAGTAGTAACTGCAACTGAAGCAAAGTATAAAAGTCTTCCTTGTCTACATACTATTTGTTCAAGACACATGAAAGATTCAGGCCTAGTCAGGTGTCCTTGTATCGGCCTTGCTCTTCTGCCCCATAAAAGAGTTGCTGGTTCACCCTCCTCTTCTGCTCTTTGCTGAACACACCCCAGTCTTGGCCAGGACTCACACACTCTTCATACTAAGAGCTGCAATATGTATTTCAGCCTATATGATAAGAGAAGAAATTACTTTGCTGAGGCTGATAAGCCACCAACATAGAGAACTACTTCCCTGTGTCACCAACCTTAATTTGGTCAGATTTTTCTCAGATTTCTACATGAAATGTAACAGTTGCAGGGAACAGATTAATCTGCAGCATATAAACTGTGTTAAGATGAAGCATACAAGGACATCTTCCCCACTAGACGTGGGAAGCCTGGCTGTCCTTCTGCATCCTACACTTCTGCCTTCACGCTCCCTGTGGTGAGCAGCAGAGAGGAGCCTCAACCCACAGTGCTCTGCTGGTTAGGGCAAGCTCCTAGAAGAGTGGCAAACAGGTGTTCACACGTTAGCTGAGAAATGTCTAAAATCCATATTCCCTAATTTACTATTTTCAGGTTCTTATTCCCTTAGGCAGAAGGAAGCCTTTCGTTTTTTTCCTTCATAAGGCCAAAGATAGTGAAAGAGGATTACTGCAAGTGAAAGACGTTAAAGGACAGTGAAAAGGGAGTGCTCGCCTACCGGGGTCACCAGCTAGACTACGAAGGTGACCACGCCAGAAACAAACAGTAAGGGTACAAAGGCAACAGAAGTGGGGCCAATAAGGAAAGAGTAGGTAAAGCAGGTTGCTTGTTTGGGAGGGGAAAAGAGGTAAAGGGATATGTGAAGCAAATACCGTGCTCAGAGCTGATCAGGGATCCCTGCTTATCAGCTCTGTGTCTGTTGTTCAACACAGCCTGGGACAAAGAAACCTGCCGCTGGGACCACTCTGCATGTGTCTGACCAACTTCTGCATTTGACAGGCCTTTGCCTGTTTCCCTAATGTCAACAATGGGACACCTTGAAGGTGACAGAAGGCTCGGTGTAACGAGGATGACTTTCTGCCTCAAAATGACAGTGTCATAAGTGTCAGTGCCAGAAGAGATTTCTAGTGTCAGGAATTAGATCTGCCCCTTGCCTCAGTTTCTCATACAGCTTAACTCACCACAGACTGCTTCTGGCAGGAGCATCAGAATTTGTGGGCCTGAGGTGTCCCAACCGCTCTAGCTAAGTTGGAGTTGATTCCCTTGGAGTGACACATTCCAGGCTCTCCTCACAGTCTGTCCTGCTCCCATCCTCATCAGTCCTCCCTTCCAAACACCGCCAGCAGTGCTTTCTTCAACTAATAGGAAGTCTTGAGTCCCTATCCTGTGACAAAAACAGACCTTCCACCTCTACCTGAAATTACTCAGGCCTTCTCTACTGAGTTGTATATATTGATCTTGTCCAATCCTTTCCATGGCATTAGCCAGAATGAGCAGCAGCTGACTTTAAAACAGCATTTTACAATCTTTGCCATCAGCCTAATCCAGGGCTCCATCTAAGAGGGGAGAGCTGTGCAGGATTACATTTCAAATGCTCAAATATTAACTCCAGCATAGCCCTAGCAATGTGACAGTGATGGGAGCACACACAAGACATGATTTACAGGCCCATTAAGGGGCCTTAAAGCAATGGATTGTGGCTTCCCAGCTTGCTAACTGCTGTGCACGACTGCCCTGCACAGATGTTCTGACTGCTGAGCAAGACCCCACGCTCCATTTCCACCTCAAACTGCCTTGTGAGGAGGTGAGTGAAGTCAGCTCTCACTCCAAGCAGGACTGACATGGCAGAGTTGCCCTGGGCACTCTCCATCTACTCTGCTGGCTCCTGTCCTGAATATGCCTGGCTACAGTCCAAAAGAGATGTCTAGACTCATGAATTAAATGTGCCAGGACATTTTATTCTGGCCGGGAGCCCTGCTGACAAAGAACAGCCTATGTCCCTATTACTCTCTCCTTGCATCCCAAACACTGGGGCCTCAGCCAGACTGCTCTTGGTCTTTCTAATTCCTGACTCTGTCTGAGGAAGATTTGGGTCAGTGATGGTTGGTCTGGGCCAAAAAGTACCAGGCTTCATGCTAACAACATCCTAGTGCACATGGTCAAAGGATAATGCTCATCTCTTAAATAGTTACTAGCATAACAAGACTGTATCTTTGCATATGAGCAAGAAGCATATACAACTTGGCAAGACATCGAGACACCAAGACACAGCCTTTGCAGGCACTATTTAATTTAACACACAAAAAGCCCAAATGCACCTTACTTGAAAAAAAAGTTGTTACCATTGACTGTATTGCCATTTGATGCTTTTTGTAATATATATGTATATACACACATATACACATATATATACACACACACACACATATATATGTCTGTATATGTAAATATACACACACACACAAATATATATGACAGCACTTTTCAAGCCCTTCTGTACAGGAATTTGGAAGGATATTACACATCCAGGCACTGTGGCATCACCAGCTGAACTGTCAGAACTGTCAGCTATGTTCTCCTGCCCCACCTCATAGCACCAAGAGCTTAGAAGCTGTAAAAGGAAGTTGCAAGCCTCTCAGCGTTAGCCATAAATGACATCAGAGTCCACCCAGAGTCCACCACCAGGCACAGACTTTTCCCCCCAGCCAGATACCTTTCGTCTACTGTCCCCATATCCACCATCCCCATACACACACACTCCCAATCATTCAGTCAGGGGTAGCGGAGGGCCACGTGGGGAACAGGACCTGGCCTCAGAAAGCAGAAGCTCTCAAAGTCTGGAGAGCTCTGGAAGAGAGGCTAGACTGAAGTATTTCTGCTATTCAAATCAGTGGGGCTTGAAGTCTCACTTTGTTGGGGATATGGGAGGAAACAGGCTGTGGGAGAAGGAAGGCCGCTGGTTGAGAGGTCCTGGCAATGAGAAAGATTTTGTTGAGATGTCCAGGCCAAACACATTTTGCAGGAGGAGAAGGGACAGTTTGAGTTTGACCAGCTGATAGTGTGAGCTTGCAAATATGTGATCTGAAGCACCAAAACCAGCCCTGACCCTCCACTGCATCAAACTACACAGTTTACCTGTCAAGCCTGAGCCGTTTCATGGCTCTGCTGCACACAAGGACCAGCTCTGCTCCTCTTCACCTGCAGTCAGAAGCATCAGAATCTCTGAGAGCTCCCACTATTTGCCTCATCGCTAGGCACTTTATCTGGAAAGGAAAGAAATACCACCTGCATCTCCTTTACTAATAAAATTCATGATATAACTGAGAAAAACAAAGTTTTAAGAAGTTTGCTACAAGTAATGATAGCAATAATACTTTTCTTTTTTTTTGAGATACGAGATTTTCTTTCTAAAATCATCTGGTTTAAGAGAGACAGAAGCTGAATATAACTTGTGTCATGACTTATGGATATATAACTTTCTAGCACATTCACACTCTAATTAACAAGGGTTTATTCCGTATCATGTTCAGTTATAAACTTTTGTTAAAATTAATTTTGTCTCGGTGCAAGTACATACTGTTCGACTGGAGATTTTTTCCATATGCATTTGTGCAAACACTTGATCTCAGTTCATTAAGTAAGTAACAACCTGTAGTAAGAGTTAAGACTTATTTCATCACTCCTGGCTGGCGTATAGTTACAGATATGGAGGAATAAATAACATGATGATTTTGAATGATCTGCATTGTTTGGAATAACTGAAACTGGATAACAACCATCAAACATAATATAGGATAACTTGTTAATAATTTGGCTAAAAATGCTGTTACGGTCCTCACTGAGTGTTTTTAATGATAGAAATCCTAGACTAATCAATTAATAAAAAAGCATAAAAGAACAAATATACCTTAACAGTTCTGCATACTGCCACATACTACAGACTAAAACATAACATGAAAGCAACACTGGCAATATCTCCATGACCACCCACACAGACAGACATTCTTCATTCCTTTAAGAGCATCACTACATCATAGCAGCGTATGAATTCCTTCCAACCTCAACCATTCTGTGATTCTGTAATTCCACAAAAAAGTGTCCACCTGGCAGACAAAGTCTTTGAATGTCATCTTCACGTGAAAACAATGAAGCAGCTCACAGTTGTGTTGAAACAAAGGGAGAAGGCCAACTGGACACTACAGTAAGTTTGTCATACTTTTTTCACTGCCTTTTGCGTTTCTGATTTTTTTGTTCATTTTTTAAGACATCAACCCTCAAGCACACTCTATATCTAACTCTGCAACGTATAGGAAAAAAGTTCAACTGTAGTGACAGCAAAGCCTACTTAAAGCTCTGCAGGATAACATATTATTGCAAACATGTTCGTAAGCAAACTCTTCTGAGGCTCTTAAAGATGCAACATGCCAATCAAGTAGGATCTGTTTGATTTTAATAACTTCTCTCTTGGAATATATCCCAGAGAATCAATTTAATTTAATGACTATGGAGTATAAGTACTTAACTGAGAAAAGATTTCCAAAACCACACTGTAAACATTAGAAACTTAATTTTGTATGGAGACACCTTAAAATATGTATTTTTTATTACAGACAAAAATGGTGCTATGGAATCAGCAGAAGCTGATGCTTAGGCTCTCAGTGGAATAGGACAGAGGTACTTGAGCTAACCTGACTCTAGGTAGCAGCATGAATTTGTTATAGAGGATCCATAAAGATTGAATACTGTGTTTCTCAACAAGAATAATTAGCTGAAGGATGCTGATACATCTCTACAGCTTCTGGTGTTAAAACAGACAGAACTGTTCCATTGACATACTCTTCTGTTCCATCAAAAATTCTTCATAAGTAGAGTCCAGAACTGCTTTACTGTGCAAGACCAAAGTACTGGAAAATGTTCACATTTTAACAGTCACAAATAAATATGAAAGATTATCTCATCCAAGAAGCTTGAATATTTGCAAACTTCATTAAATCCTTTCTTACCTTCAACTACCCTGAGCCTTTTGGACCCAAGAGAAAAAGGAAGAGTCTGTAATATACTATATATACAATTCTTTGGTGGAAATAAGTGCCTTACCCTTAAATAAACAGACATGTACTAACAAGCATTCAGATAAATATATTTTTCTTCTGCCAGCAACCACCACACAAATACCACACATTTTTCTATTTTACAAGCGATATCTTTATCTATCCCATCACTCATCTTATCTATTTTCCACTATCATTTTTCTTTCTTTCCACCTTTACCTCCACTCATCTATATATTTTTATCAGACATCCTGCTGAAAATTCAAATAATCACTTTCCTCAGAATCATTGATAATCATCTTATCCACTAGATTACTGACTTTTCTCCTACCTACAAGATTTTCTCTGTCCTTCTTCTCTGTGCAGAATAACTGTGCCTATAATCAACTTTGCAATGTATCTTTTGTTACTTGTTTAAATAAACCATTTTGAGACAGAAGAAAATATCTGGTTTTGCTGACTACGATTGGCTTAGATCAGGTTAGTCCAAATATAGTCCAGCTCCTCTATTAGAGCTAGCATAACAGAAAGGTGTTCAGATAAAAAAAGAAGCAAGTACCGAGGCCACTAATGTCGTACTGGAGGCCAGTACCTTCTCCTAGCCATGCCATACAAACGCGTGTGTACGCTTCATGTCTTTTTAAACCTGCCATACTGACTAATGACTTAATCTAGTCATTATGAAAGTGTCTCCTGTTCACAGTGCATTAATCCTCTTCCCCCGTTCATATGGCTGAGCTCATTTTTGAGAATTCTGGAAGACAGGATTCATTGTTCCATTGATTTTGCGTGATATATAATTTGATATATTTGCATACTGAAGCTCCCATTTAGTTTCTTTTTAGCACATATTCTTCTCATATATGCTCTTTAATGTCCTTTTTTTAAGTGAAGGAAATCTATGCAAGAGAAAAACAAAGAGAATAAAAAATTCTTCATTTAGAAAAGTGCAGCATTATCATCTTAATAAATTCTTTTTCACAACATTCTGCTTATTCTATGTACTTATAGCTACAATATTATTATTTTCTCTATATATATTCTCATATATTAGCCTACAATTCCTTTCATGCACTCTAATACAGTTTTAAATATATCCTGTAAAATGCTGAGTACTCCTCAGCTTTATTTTGCAGCCAGCAATAGTTGAAGGAATTAGCACACTACTGTAGCTTGTTCAGTTTATTACATTCAGAAATCCAAGAATATTAATAGGCTAAAATAAATATGCTGGTCATTCAACAGTTTGAACAGTTTTCAGAACCAGAATGCAAATTAAAGCAGAATTTGCATATTATGTAAGACAGTTTTCATTAGTATTGCTCTAAAGCTAAAAAGAGAAAATGAAACTCTTCATGATGAAAAGCTAACCTTGCAGCTCCCACTGGTCTATGCAATCTAAATGCAGCTTGCAGTCTGCAAGCTAAAAAACATGTAACTTGTTCAAACACAGTATAAGGACAAACACAGGACAGAGGATAAGAGCCATGAACCTCGGCATACAATGAGATTTTCACTCAGGGCCAAAAAGATGCGAGAAAAGATCAGTCAAACTTTCTTACCAGAGAAAATGTAAAAAGATAACACAAAAACTTCATCAGTCAAAAGCACTATAATTACTTTGGGCAATATCATTCAACAACTGACACTAAAAATCTCTAAATTTCAATCATCCTATTCTTTCAAAAATCAAACTGAAATTACATTTTGAACACAGACGCATTATCCTCAATGATTCAGATTCAATTCCTAAGAAAAGTTGGAGAATGTATTTTCCTTGCTGTCATATTCATGCGCTTACAGCTACTTCAATACAATGTACATTCACGACTGTCCCACGTGATGCTGAAAGACAAAAGACAACGTATAGGCTCTCCCACCTCTATTACAACCTTCCTAACACAAAGACTTTCCCATGCTAAAAGGAAAAAAAATCTGATATTTTCAAAATGCCTTCACACCTGAAACTCTGAAGAGATAAAGAATGCTTGCATGAACAAGATCATCTGAATTTTACCCTAACCTTTATTTCAACCTCCTATCTGTTCAGGCAGCAGGGTTCCAAGTATGTATACAAAAGACACGTTCTTTCTTATATCACTTGCTTTTGTGATCAGCTGCCCTCTAAAAATAATGGAACTTTGATTACTGACACTTTTGTAGAGATCCTTAGACTATAAAAGTTATGAAGGAAAAATAAAATATATGGAAACCACTATCCTGTCTAACTCTTTCAATCATCTTTCCTGTTGCAGAGAAGGATAAAATTTTAAATATGGCTCCACAGATATGAACAACATTTGAAAACACACACAAAAAATAGCGTGTAGTATCTTTCTCTCCTTCTTCCACCCAGAACACTATAATTATATAGTATGATTCTTGCAGCCATCTTTCTGAAGTTCTTGGTACCCAAATTCCTTTCCTGCAACACGTTAAAAATTTTCAGTTTAAATATTCTTGCTTTCCTTTCATTCTGATTTACAAGTAACATTAAAGTCTTACAAACTCCTCTTTCATTTGAGAAATGTAAACATCACATCCTTATCCTTCACAGCCCCTTTTTTTTACTTTACAAGCCATTTGGACTTTGGTGGAGCCTTCCTCTCCCTTCACCTCTGCCAGAAGTACTGACAACAATATACTGTTTGTGTCCAACCATACAAAGCAATTGCTATATGTTTTGTTGCAGTATTCACAATTCACACAAAAGGTCTTTCTGGGCCCACTCCTTTCTCTCAATCATCAAGAATATTTAACTAGTTTTATGTTACTGAACTCACTCTGCTGGTGTGAAAAGAGCTATGAGACACTTTGCTACTCTAAAACAGTGTTATCTCTCCCTGAGTATTTAAAATGACCACGACAATAAACTCATTCTAATGGCAGTGAAAGAGAAATCGTCATTCTATTTACGGGGGGGGGGGGGGGGGAAGAGAAAATAAACAGCAGAATGACAAGTCAGACCTTAGCCTATTTCAAGCTGGAAGTGAATTCAGTCAGCAAAAGTAAAGGGCTTACATACTTAGAGTAAGTAAGGGGAATGGGTAATTGCTTAGGGTAATGCTTAGGGGAAGCAAGTACAGTCATAAATTGCTCTGGCCATAACTTTTCATAACTTTTTTTGGCCATTTTGAGTTGTGCCCTCAAGAAGATTACTGTGTTGATGTTCAAACATTGAACTGGTTACCCGAAGTTGTGCACTCTCTGTCATCGGAGATATTCAAGATTCGTCTTGTCACAGTTCTGAGCAACCTGCTGTAGCCGACTCTGCTTCATTTGAGAGGTGGAGTTGGACTAGGTGATCCCCAGAGGTGCCTTCCAGCCTCTCTAAAAGCCCTCTTATCCTCAGCCATGGCATCTGACACATGCACATATTCTCATGATTAACCTATTAAACAGAGACTACATATTCTCTCTCCAACACTGGAAAGAGACTGCTTTCCTGGTTGCCTTTTATTTCTTTATGAGTTTTAGACATGCTCAACTGATAAGTAAAAAGTAAAGTAAAAGCAAAAAGTAAGCCTTCAAATAAAACTTGAGCATATCAGTGTCAAGATTCCATATTGAGCATACTAGGCTCAATATAATCCAGAGAGAAAAAAAAAAAAAAAAAAAAAAAAAAAAAAGGTTTAGATAAGCTGATAGAGTCAGAAGGGTTTTTGCAAGCAATATTCAATATTTAGTGAAAATGATAATTTTATAAGAGACACTGGAGATTTGATAGCAGTATATATCACTGAATTCTGCCTGAGATTGTCTCTATAAAACAGAAAAGCAACACTTCCTCTCAGTGATGCACAGAGATGTATTAAAAAGCTTTTTGCATCCAAACCCAAAGGAGTTCTCATGCAGATCCAAACACGACAGCCAAATTTCCTATGTGAAACTGCCATGGGTAGCCAAACCAACCTCCTTTCCTTTTCACCAAGTCAGAAACCATGTTGAGAACATCTGCCTATTTCTATGCTTTCTGAATATTGAAATTCAATAGTTACTAGAGTCAAACAGAAGACTCCTACTAATGCTGCTTTGGTACTAGACCAAATCTGCAATGTCAAGTTACCTTACGTATGAGCAGTTTCAAAACAAAACCCTGAAGGTAAACACAATAATTATTTGTGAAAATTAGAACTTTTAGTGTTCCATATTTTTCTTCTTTTCCTTGTGGTTCATGACATAGCAAAAAAAAAATATCCACCTGTCAAGATAGAGTAGGCAGCTTAACAGGTGTGTATTACCAGGGGAAAAAAAAAAAAAACGTTTTTAACTATGGTGATATAACTCTGCTTAGTTTAGGGTAGAGTAAGCATTTTATCTAAAATCTTTGCAGGTTTTAACCTTAAACACACAAAGGACAGACCAGAATATGCCCCTATGTTTTAATGAACTTAAGTTTAAAAGGAACATTTTTAAGTTCAGAATATGTAATAAAGCATTCAACACACTCCAAACAAGCTACAGTATTTTGCTTAGTTAGATTTTATATAAAGTACAACTCAGCTCTCATTCATCAAAGAGTTAATACATTATTAGTAAAAACTGTAGGTATATTTTTAATCAGATGCAGTGGTGTTTGTAATCACCTTAGCAAAACTTTTTTTTATTCTTTTTTTCCCCTCTTTTGGTCAACTTGACTATTACTGTACACAGCGCATGAAAACACTAAGAGTTCTCTTCATAAACAATGACAGAATATTCCAGAAATTTTTAAATCTCAAAACTAAAAATAAACAAAACACACTTAAATAAACTATAATCATTTTTCTAAAAGTCTCTCTGATCCGATCTAAATTAATCTTTCTATTTTATATAAAAAAAAACTTTTCTCCATGTATTTTGATTTTACTTGCTTTGTTTATTCACTTGTTTAATACTTTTATTCCTTCCCAAAGACTCTGCAAACTGGATCTATGTGGCTGGACTTGACCAGAAAGAAACTGCAGCTGAGCATGAACAATACTAGGTCCTATGAAACTAAGATCAGTCCCAGGTATCAACTCATATACACATCAGCTTTCCTGTATAAAACCTTAATTTTCTGTATTTTTTTTTCAGTTCATCAGTATCTAGTAGCTCTGTTGATGGAGGACCAAGAACAATTCAACACAATCTGCTTTTGTTCCACCTTTGTAAGAACTATGTTGACCTCTCAATAGACGAGCAATGAGTTAGATTATGCAGCTTTTTAACTGCCTATGTAGTCAAAACCAAGTTGTTATCAAATTATCCAAAAGTATTTTTTCTGAAAAATGTTAATAGCATGAATATAATATTTGTCTAAAAAAAGTCAATTTCCTATTTTATCATTTATAAATATTAATCAACAAAAAAGGTTGTTTAGCGTAAGCATCTATGGTATGACAACTTTAGATATATATTTACTAAACATTATGCTTCATTATTTATTGTTCTGTTCTCCCAAGATGCATTGTGATATTCTTCAAAAACTAATTTAAATAGAAAAGAAAGCCTCTTAAAAGCATTCTTCATTACAGAGATTGCAGTATGTGTTTCTAAATGAAACAGAACAGTATTTTATTAAAATAAAACTGAATATTTCCATAACTAAGTTACTTTTAGTCATAATATGGCCTTAAAGGATTGCCAGAAGTATTGTACATAATCATAAAATGTTAGTCTTTCTTTGGATTAGTAAGAAAAGCCTGACTGACAGCTACAATAATACGGCATTACAGACATTGAAGCATTCGTATGTTTCATCTTCTTGAAAAAGTAAGACTGACCCATCAAAAATATTTTTTAGCTACTTTAAGCTGATTAAGACTTTCATACCTGGAATACTCAGTTATTTCTCAGTCTATGCAACATCAGAACGACAGTTCATTAGTCAAAAAACCTTCTGATTCAAAGGAGAAAGAGAAGTCAATAAGGAAGCTTATTATCCTCCTGAACACCCCATAAAAGTACAAATGGGTTACACTTCAGCAGTCATTCACATAAGGTACTTTGCACATAAACCCCTTTCACACAATGCCTAATTGTTCTACAGTCTTGAAAGCATTACAGACAATACGCTTAGGAGGCAAAACACTGTTTTCTAATTGTGTGAGTATCTAGTCAGAGGAGGAGGAGGAGATGGCTACGACTGCTTGCCACTAAGTGAGACATGAACCTTCTCTGCTGTGCTCCAGAACAACCTGCCACAAGCAAACACTAAGTAAGAAATGACAGCTGCAGTCAGCTCAGTGGTGTTCACATGTTTGAAAAGCTGCATGTATTTGTGTTTCTGCACAAACATTGATAACTCCATGCTAAAATATGTCTTTGACAAGAACAAAGTCTGTGCCGAATAAAGAAGCTAACTCACACTTCTCTTCAGTGTCAAGAACATCCCTTTACCAAGAGAGAGAGCTTCCACTTTCTTGGAAGTGGATTCATTAATCTTGCACCACTATCATCAGCCTTGATTATTAAAAGCTATTTTGCATGATTTTCAGACAAGAAAAATTGGTAAGCAGGTAGGAATTTACTGTTCTCTCCTTAGAGCTGATTGATACAACTGTTCTGTGCCAGGAACTGAGTGTGCATTACCCCAAATATTTTTAACAGAAAATATGTGCAAGGAATACTGTAAGTTTCGATGGTACAATAGACTATTTGACTTGCATATTTTGATTCTCTTTTTTTTAAAAAAAATCAGTTCATTAGTTCCACTTAAATCAAGTCTTCACAGATTACGCATTATTTTTTCCCAATGTTCATCTTTTTTAAATCAAATATCTATGGCTAGTGTATCACAGTCATATGTCCTGATGAGACATACAAAATTCTTGAGAGAGGACAATAAAGGTTAACTATATAATCTCTTTTTCTGATGCCTGTAATAGCAGCCAATAATTTATTCTCCATATTCATCTTGATCATGAGTTCCATAGAGCTATAAATTCCATTTTACATGTAGCATCATCTTAAGTACACGATATTATGTTTACTGCTTATTCTTTAATTTTCTTTGGAATGAAAACTTAAATTTTTCATGCTAATATTGCACTAGAGAGGCTAATCATAAAGGCTAAGAGATTTTTTTTTTATTCCTAAATCCTATTTTCAGTCATATTTTTTTTCAAATCACTCTCTGCACCATATCTCCTGGAATCTCAAAGGAAAGAGAAGCAGCATAAGACCAGAAACGATAAAAGCATACTAACCTAGTGAGGATGTTAAATGAATGCTTACTGCCAGTTAGGATCTTCCAGGAATAAGCTATGCCTTTGGGAACTGATGAAAAAGGTATGGCATAAAAATCAAGACAAGTGCAAGACAAAACCGTGGGGGAAAACAAATAATTTCTCCTTTAAGTTCAGAACTTACTCCTTGGTATCTAAGGACAGGAAAGACACAGATGTGAAGAGCACTGCAAGTTGTATATACGAATTGTTCATATTGTTATGTGAATGCAAGCAACAACTACAACAACAAAAAGCCACCTTTCTGTAATATCAGATAAGTATGAAAGACAGATGAAGAAACACAGGTAAGACATCATCTGTACCACACAACCTCAGCTTTAATCAAGAAAAATGAAGTTAGATGATAACAGATACTGTCAGAGTCCAATGCTCACTGACCAGATTCTTTTAGATATCCCACATATGGAGGGTGTAATGTTTACTATTAAAGCTCTGCTTTCCCAAGCATTCTTTCAGCTGCATAGACAAAAGTGGGTTTTTCTGATCTGCACAGATACAGGAAGTTCTTCAGAATTATTCCAAACCCTTAGTATATCCAAACATATGCAATCAAGACATCCAAAAAAGCAAGTGTGAGAATTCAGTGCTGAAACTAATTAGTTTAGAAATAGGACGGCCTGACAAATTTGATTTGTGAGTTTATTTTCAGAAGGCACTGAGGTGAGTTAGCTTGCAGAGAATTATGACAATCCTATCTGTCTGAAGTTTCATTTAAAGCCAGCTGCATGGTATTTTACATATAAGAGCTTTAGCTATTAATTTTTTTTCTCAGTACTATACCTCAGTTTTTAATCTTCGTATAGCAGGAATCATGTTTCCAAACATGTACAGTTGTTGAAAGAGTAACTCACTACTTGTGTGACAGAAACTAAATAAAAGTTTCATCAATAACTAGCTTTCAGAACTAAACTGTTTATTAATTATATTTGTACTTTGAATGTATAAATTCTTTTCAGTATATTTCAGAGAACACTTAGTGATTTTGTTATCATAATCTTAACTGATAAATATCTTTAAAAATATTCTTTATTATCTAATCTATAAGAGTTTACCAACTTAATGTTTTCCTCAATTATTTCTTCCATCACATCTAGGCCTGTTGAAAACCAGACTGTAGAAAATGTAAGTATTATAAGCCTAGTAAGTGAATGTCTGAACATGTAAGCAGTAATACCTTAGAGGACTGACAAAAAAGGGCAAAACATGAATGAATTAAGAATTTTAAACAAAGTAGTGAGAAAAGAGAACAACTTGTGACTGGAGAAAAGCAATACAGGGGACCCTGTATCACCAGACCACCAGAGCATTCAAAATTAAATCACAAAACAAATCCAGAATGTTGAATTCAGTGAGAAAGAAGATACAAAGATTACTGCAAAATAATGAAAAGTTGGATAGGAACATGGCAATGAAGAAACTACCACCACCTATAATGCACTGTCAGGGACCCTAATGAACAAAGAGGTTCTTCCACCTCTCGCCCCCTCGCAGCAATTTGGTTGCATGTGCTCAAGGTGAGCATTGCAGGGATGAGACTGATGTCTCGGGAGCTGGGAGAAGCCTTGCTGGGGGCTCCACCTCTACTTGGGAGCTGCAGGACAGCTCAGGTGCCAGTAAGCTATGGTGCCTCCATATGAGGAGGAACTTCTTTCCTGAGAGGGTGACGGAGCACTGGAACAGGCTGCCCAGAGCGGTTGTGGAGTCTCCTTCTCTGGAGATCTTCCAAACCCGCCTGGATGTGGTCCTGTACCACGTGCTCTAGGTGTCCCTGCTGGAGCAGGGGGTTGGACTGGATGATCTCTGAACGTCCCTTCCAGCCTTAACTATTCGGTGTTTCTGTAAGCTCTTACTCTGCCATATATCTTGCTGACCCAGATGCTGACGCATTCAGGGGCCATTGACTATGTTTATATTTACAGTGTTTTGTCAAAATACTGTAAATTAATAATTATCTCAGAATTTAAGGCAGACATGATATATGATGCATTTTTATCACAGAGCCTCAAGGACATGATAAGTGTAACACGTCAAGTGTCTCCTCTCTTATAACCCCAAAAAACGGGAGAAAGAACCCATAGGGCCCTGAGGAGAAGGAAAAAAGAAAAACACAAAAACGCCACAAACATTGCAGTGACACTCTACTACTGCAGAGAATAAAAAGGGTATATTTTTCCAGTGGAGGTTTGCTTCCATAGTTTTTTGAAGGGTCAAGAAAGTGTACATCAGGATCCAGAATGCACAGTTGCAGAACTCTCCATGTTTTGACTGAGAGCAAGATAAGGGCCAAAAAAGCCCCAGATTCTGTCATGGTCAGAAGAGATTCCTTAATTGCTATAATCCATTAGAATCAATATTTCTTCTACATATAAAAAAATACTATCCTTTATGATTCTCTTATGCAACCTGTATAAAACTTTGTAGGCTACAAGAATCTGCAGTTTGCTTTTTGGGTACCCCAACCATAAGTCACTGAATCATTTCTTCACCTACATTAAAGTACATATAACAGGAGCTTGAACATCACACTTCATTAGGAAAACACTCTTTTGGTGACATCTACAACTTCCGTCCTTGTTGCTTTCTCCTATATAAACGTAGCAAGAAGGCCAGCACATTATAAACTGAAGGAGGATGTGGTTCAGAACAGGACCTCCATATTTTAGTGGCAATGACCTGTGGTATCTCATGGCAGCATCTTCAGACACCTAATGCAATAGTGGCTTACAGGACAACTTTTAAACAACAGGTGAACAGATGCAGCAGCATGTGGCCAAGACGAGAGGTACTAGTAAGGCTATTTCTGGCAGCTTAAGAGGAAACCTGCAAGGACAAGAGGAAGCAGCTGGCCAGTGAAGCTTGCAATAAGCACCAGTAATGGAGGAGAATCTGACAGCTAAATGGGAAAAAGGGGCTGCATATCACATTACGACAGGCAGAATTTTGTCCAGTTTAGGAGCACATAATTGAGATAGAAAGGAATAAAGTGTCATAATTGTACTTTCTATTTAAATTTCCTGAGATATGTATGACATGTAAATGTTGCTTTAACAGATGTTATTATTTTTCTAAAAATTGTTCCCTTTTCTTTAACATTCCCCAATAAAGTACAGTTCCAAAATGACTATCAAACCATTTCTATTCCATGACATGAATAATAAAACTAATTTATTTGCTTATTTATTTATTTGCTGTATTTTATCATGTCAGACTTAGCTAAGTGCATTATGAAATAAAAATGGCTCCAGGGAAACTTAGTTAAAAAAAAAAAAAAACCCAAGATACCTTACTTCTTTCAGATAACCTACAGCATATGCAATTACCCAGCAACTCACTAAGGACAGAAAACAAACAGAAAATGACTAAATCTTGATTCTGTTTCCAGACTGCATTCCTAAAAAATTATTTTGACATATCAACCTTTGTTTTGTCTCTTTCCATGGTTGTTGCCTAATTGCGTTAGTAGGACTTGCAACTAAGCTGTAAATAATTACAAAACACAAGCAATGCAAATATCGCTTAGAGAGACTTCCAGTTTTATAAATGAAACTAATGTGTTGTACATACATTAAGGAGTCCCACTCCTCAGACAGAGTCAGCTTTAATTGTTTATGTAGGGTTTTAGTAACACTTTGAAGTTAGAGAGCAACCCTTTGATCATTAAAAGCTTAAATGAGAGATTCACTCAAGCCTTCAGGTAATCTGAATTAAGACTCAAAATGAAGGCCTGATCCACATTTCAAGTGAATAATTTTAAGATGGCACTGGCTAACTGATTAGTCTCGAAATGCATCATTGTGAAAGAGAAATAAATCCAAAGAACTATGTATCCTAGAAGATGTTTTTCTAACATTCTGATATAGATACCTCATTCTGCAACATACTGGACAACCCAAAGACAAGCATTAACATTTCTTATTAAAGTCTATAGACACTAAAAAGTATTAAACTATTCACAGAGTGGAAAAATAATTTTACCTTTGTTCATAGAATTATACTCACAGATTAAAAAAAAAAAATCCCTCCCCCCATCAAAAAAAAAAAACCCACAGTATTTCAAAGTTACACTATTGCATTTCATATAAATGTAGAAAATTCCATTATGACATAGGAAAGTACCATATGAGCTTTAGTGATTTCTCTTTTTCTGTAAATAATGGCAGTTTCCTCATCTCCACATTTGGTTCCCAAAGGAATGGATTTCTTCCCCTCCTTTCCTCTTTCACTGCTATAATTATGCCCCTTCCTCTCACTTTTTTAGTGATTACACCAGCTGCATCCGGGTTTGAAAACAAAGATGAAAGGATGGTTCATGTATTTCAGTAGTATCACTTGATATTCCCGCTTCAAAATGGTAACATACAAATATAGATTGGCCAGTCTTTTTAAACTCCTGCTTTGTAAGCTCAAGGAAGCACATACAAACACCTGGATTTGTACAGACAGACTATTGGTTAAGTCTGCAAACAATATAGGAAACCTGAGCCTAACAAAGTGTCCTCTCATCAGTCAGTTCTTAAATCTTGGGGAGCCCAAGGTCTCTCTTAAGAATGAAAAAAAGGGGGACAAATGAGTTAGTTTGCCAGACACAACCTGAGCACAGGATATGCCTAAAAGTACTAAAAGAAATACTGACGAGCAAAGAGACGATACTGACGATAAGAGAATAGACAGATACACATACACACACTCTAAGCTGAGGATACAAAGCTGCTAAAGCTCTCCCAGGGAGACTCGAGCAGTGCCACTCTCTTCAGTCAAAAGATCAAGTCTGCCGCCTTACACTGAAGAACAGGAAAATGATAAAAGCAGTCATCTGATTCAAACCTTTTTAGAGGCGGCAAGATCCCACAATGCTATAAAAAAAGTTAACAGTTTGGAAGAAGGGCAGGTAGGACCTGGAGCAAACACCCAGCTGCATTCTCATTAATAGTCTTTACTGGATAAACACTACTGGGTAGTTTCTCAGACACATTTAGTATCCCTTTGCCTACTTAACCATAGTCCTTGCTGTGTCATCTCTTTTATGAGAAACATGTGAGCCAGTAATCCTGAAGTCCTCAGTACAGTGTCATCCCACAGCCACCAGTTGATACTCATTTGTGCTACAGGTGCCCTACATGCTGAGCACAGGCTGCGCTCCACAACTTTTAATGACACCACGGCCACAGAGTCATGCTAACATAGAAGGTAGCCTACAACAATTACTTATAATCCCTTTCCTATCTGTCACTTTCTTCTGGGTTTTGGTCACACTGCCTACAGAATACATAAGATTTACAATCTGAAATACTCCCTGTGTACGCAGACATGCAGGGGAAGCATTCCTTATTTAGTTCCTTATCTCCAACCACGGTCCTTATATTCTCAGACCTTCACACAAACTGCACAACTGTATCAGAAAGAAAACTTGGGTGGCAGAGTTGACAGCTGTTTTATAATGTCCTGTTGCATACTTGAAAGACAATCACGATCAATTAATTTCATTTGTTCTTACTGACAGAACAAGGAGCAACACTTCAAGCTGCAGTAATGTAACACTATCATCCATCCCTACCAGAGGAAAAAATTACTTACCAGATCATTAAGCAAACTGCCAAGGGAAGTTACAGACTCGTTATCACTTGAAACATGACACCTATCTGAGCAGCCAGAAGTAATAAATCCTTCTTGCCAAAATGGTAATGGGTTGTCCATAGCGTTCAGGAGAGAGATATTCCAAAAATGAAGTGGTTTGATTAGATTACAAAAATTACTTGTTATTACAATCTGCATTTTCATGTGTAGTCACTAATAATGAACAGGCAAAGTGCTATTGTAAACAGCCTCCTCAAAGATTACTAGACCAGCAGCAGTTTTGTTAAGGCTTTTCTTTGTAAACCTTCCTTTTTTTTTTTCCTTATTATTTTGAAAATCATAGCTTCAGAGAATATCTATAATATGGTTTGGGGCAGAAAGTAGCATCACTTTTTTTTTTTTTTTTTGGCATATCTTTGCTATCAAGGTAAACAAGATCAATCCTGTTTGTGAGCCATTTACCCCACTCTGCACGTTATCTGAGGAAAAACACCAGCTGGTTCAGGATTAAACATGGCCTCAGGGAGCAGCACCAGCCAGGGAAGAGAGCCAGGTGCCACTGCACAGCAAAAACTCTGCAGGAAAGCTCCCGAAGGGAAGGACCCTTAATTCCTGCCACCAAAATGTCTCCGTTTTTAAAGAAATAAGTCCTTTCCAAAATGTTACATTGGAGTATTGGAGATTTTATATTTTGTTCTTTTTTTTTTCTGAACTTTAAAATAAAGTTCTGCTCACAACAACCTCCCGGCCTGTGAAACTGAAGCCATTTCATTAAAAGGAGGCAAACTTCCTCCACGAGTCTGAAAGCTTCAGTACGGAGCCAGACTCTGCTTAAATAAGGTCCTAAGCAGAGCTCTGCCATGCTGGGAAGATGTTTCCTGGATACCTCAGTAACTTAGGTAAACAAAATACAATTCTAGTAAAATCAATGAAAGTACTGCAGAAAAAACACTAAATTTAGTGATGCGCATATATAGATGGAAAAAAAAAATAGGCAGGAGTGTAATCAGGAAAAAGCGACTATGGCAATGGCAATCATGCACTACCTACCTCACAAGCACAGCCTAAGCCAGGCTTACAGGAGGCAACACTAAGACTGATAAATAACCCTAAGGACCTATAAATAACCCTAAAACTCTTGACTTTTATTACGCAGACCTCAGGTCACACATTTCATGGCTTTCCCAGACTAAATCCATAAATACCTGCACCAAACTTTGCAGAAGGTTTGCTCTCACCAAAAAGAAGTGCCTGACAGCTCAGCAAAGAATCAAACTTGGGGGAGCATCAAACCTGGTGCAACAGATCTTTTCCAGTTTCAAGGAACATTTCAGTATATTAGAGAAGCATTTTGAAAAGGTCATGAAAAGAAAATACCCCCCCCCAAAAAAAAATTAAAAGATAATATCTTCTCATAGAATACTGCTAACTGTTCAAATAACAACCAAAGTTATAAAGACTGACAATTTAGCAGAGTTCTTTTTCTTCTTAGATATTAAAGTTAATTAAAACTGGTGAAGTCACAGTCTCATTTGTGACCTAGCCTAAATGTAATATAATCTCATCTGAAAAGCATGAAATTACTCTGCCTATATCTATTACTTTACTTCTTGATATCTATTATAGCCATTCAATAATCCAATTACTATAAATTACATTGAAGAAGGTCCACGCCATAGCCAAAATATAAAAGATTTGTGACATTGTCTGCACTGTATAAATGAAATTGAAGTAACTTATTAGGTAAAATAAACCATGAAGAAAATATTTGTTTTGACTTCACTTACTGCAGTCTTTGAAAGTGTTTGATTTGCTGCAGAATAAAAAAAAAATCTATGAATATATATGAATATATATACAATTGCCATTTTCAAATCTTAGAATCAAAACATATATTGAATCTAAGCTAAAACCTGCTTTTAGTGGATATTGGAAGGTGTTCATTTTGAAATGAGAAAATAGGCTTCCAGCACTCTTGGATGTTGGCTGAAGAAATTTCCCTGTTTGCAATCATTAAATGTTCATTTGTTTACAGCTCCATTTTCTGGTGCTCAACATAGAAGGACTTCATCTAGTAGTCAGGGATATAGAAGCAGAGCTAGGCTTCTCATGCAGCATTAAAAATGCACGTGCTGTGGAAGAACAAGCAACCTAGTGTTGCAAGTTCCACAGTGCAAAAGGTTTGACTTCAAGTATGGACAACGGAGGAATAGTATGGGAAGAACTACTTCATTTCCCAAGCCATTTCAGTCAAATAATGCAAAGAAAAATAGAAAAGAAAAAAAAGAATACAGAAAAAAAAGCCTAATTTGGAGTATGCAGCTATATCCTCAATAACAAATTTAGAAAAATCACTAGCAGTTACACAGTTAGAAAAAAAATAGGAAGAAACAACAGTTTATGTACGCTCAATTTTACACACCCAGTTAGGAGAATGGAAGGCTCAAGTGAGCAGGTCACAGAGTCTGATCTGAACCTCAGGCCAAGGCCATTCCCACCAAGTCAGGACAAGTGTTCTCCTCTAAAAGCTCTAAAATGCACCCCCCTCATCCCTCCTACCCACCAAAAATACAGCACTAAGCAGCAGTATCATTCCTCCTGATACAGACAGAAACAAAACATATCTACCAAAATATCAAAGGAGTTCCTCAAGGCAATTGCAAACAGGAAATTCTAAAACCATACTAAAAAATCTAAGACCGAGCGATATTTATTCCTGTAATAGGATTTACAAAAGGTAAGCACTTCATACGACATTTAAAACAGGCCTATAAAAGAGTAGAGATGGAGTTTTTTGTTTGTTTAGTTGGTTGGTTAGTTTGCTGATTAATGAAAAATTGTAATCACAAATAACTTTCCACTATATATTTCATAATATATATGGAACTAATAAGTTTCCTAAAGTTAATATCCAATAAACATAAAGCCTTCAGAGGTGCTAGGTATTAATCATCATTTGTAACAATAAAAGATGCATTTTTACCTTTCCAAAATCATGGGTACTTTAAAGCAAAAATATGAATTGCGCAACATTTTTTAAAATAATATTTTTAAATATTTTCTTAATTCTGTACTTTGAAATAAATAGCACACTAAATAACTATTTCCACACATTTCTTCAAGGTATTTACATGCAGTCCTCATATGCCTCACAAATGAAATCTATGCTTCGTGGAGCAGAATATATTGGACCTCAATTTCTTCATGTAAATTCCTTATAATTGCAAAGTACAGTCTGGCTATGTAACTCTCCAGAATTACTGGGTAGCAATCAGGAAAAAAACAAACATGCATTAGTTTAAAAAAACCTACATACAGAAAGAGTGCCAATACTGTTCAGATTTATAGACTGTGCAATCTCATTGAGATTAATTGCCCTAAAAAATACATATTATTTGCACAGCATCAAATGTATCTAGAATAAATGTCACAGAAGAGTATCAGTCCACACAGAATGATATGCATAGTAAGAACGGGAATGAGACAAGAAATAATTAAGCTTTAGTTGTTAATGTTGTGAAATAACTTCCAACATTATTTACTGTATTTGATTTCTAGTCAGCATTTTATACAGTTAAGAGATCTGTTTTGTATTTTTCTGCTTGAGACAAGTGATATAATTCAGTTATAACTGCAAATGAATTCAGGCCACCACATCTGCAATGGAAAAAAAGAAAGTTTGCTGAAAATTATAACATATGTCTCACTACTATTTTTTTTCCCCCAGCTATTTCTTGCCTGCATTTTTCTCACTCCTTTCCTTTCACACATTTTTATATTTGTCAAATGATTTCCATCTTTTTAAATGCATATAATATTTCTCTATGTTTATGAATAAGATTTGCGATGGTCTTTCTGTCCTGTTTAAAAGGGAAAGAGGAGAGGAAAGAGGAGAGGAGAGGAAAGAGGAGAGGAGAGGAAAGAGGAGAGGAGAGGAAAGAGGAGAGGAGAGGAGAGGAGAGGAGAGGAGAGGAGAGGAGAGGAAAGAGGAGAGGAGAGGAGAGGAGAGGAGAGGAGAGGAGAGGAGAGGAGAGGAGAGGAGAGGAGAGGAGAGGAGAGGAGAGGAGAGGAGAGGAGAGGAGAGGAGAGGAGAGGAGAGGAGAGGAGAGGAGAGGAGAGGAGAGGAGAGGAGAGGAGAGAGGGGAAAGGAAAAGGGAGCAAAAAGTTATCTTTCCAACTCACTTTCAGCTAGTTCATGATTTGAGTACTTTTATGATGATGTAAATCGTGGACAACACTGCACACAACCACTGTTTTAAAAGATCTGATATTAAGTTGTTAAAAACAGTAATAGTAAAGCTGGGTTTGAATTTGAATGCAGTTCCATCTGCATTCCATCCAACTGCATACTCCATTTGCAGCGACAGTTCTTCAATAACTCTTTTTTTTTTATTATTGAAGTTGTAATAAATTCAGTACGGAATGCTGGCATTTTCAAGGTTTATTAAATGAATTACATAGAACAGCATCATACATTACATGTTATAGAAAATAAAGAAAAACTATAAAAGCATAACATCAGCTCCCCAAGTCTGCTCAAGATTAGTTTCTTTCATTCCATTGATATATACTGATAAAGTTATATCTTTGTATTAGGGAGATAAAATAGTCTTCACATACTCAGCAAGTCAGGATCAGTGTTTTGATGGCTGAAATCTAGAATTAGAATCTCTAAAGTCTAGTCGTTCTCCCTCTCACCCCTCTCCCTGCCAAAAATCTAATAACACACATCTAATGTGGTATTTCTGGACTAATTGCCATCTATGCCATTTTGTTGTATGACTTTTCCACATTTTCATTTATTCTGTCTCAGATAATTTTATTTTCAACAACCTTGAGCAGCGAGAGCCTTAATGTGGCATGACTTTTTTCCCCCTGCCACTGGCCACATGAAACATTACATAGATACAGAACCTAATCAGAACCATTCAGGGAAGATAGGACCTCTGGAAGTCTATGGTCCAGCCTCCTGCCCAAACCATGGTCTGCTACAGGATGACACTAGGTTATGCAATCAGATTTTGAAAATCTCCAAGAAGGGAGAAAAAATATCTCTGTGCTTGAGCTTGGGACAGCCAGCTAGAAGAAAAACACATACAGGGTGTAAACACACATACAGGGTGTGGGGCTGCAATAAAATAAGTCAAGAAATTCAGCAAGGACAAATGCCAACCCATTGCCTAGGAAGGAGGGCTTCCTTGCAACAGTACAGACCGGGACCTGAGTACCCAGTGGGGCAGCACAGCTGAACAGTACCTGGGACTCCTGCAAGAGAACAAATCCTCATGGCAAAAAAACAAATATCCTCAAGAGTCAAGTCAATAGGTCCGACTAGTTTGGCACCATCTGAAAACTTGATTACTGTCATCTGATCCAGGTTTTCAAGGATGTAAAACAGGGCAAGCCTTAGGATAGATCCTTGTGGACCCCACCTGCTGCACGCATCCAGGTAGACTTTGACCCATAACCAGAACCATCAAGCCCAGACATCCAGAACATCCTGGATTTGCAAACCATCTGGTTGTCCTCCCAATGTACCCATGACCTTGGGGACAAGCACATTGTGGAAGACAATTAAAAAGCATTGCTCAAGCTGAAGTAAATTACACCCACTGCTCTCTCCTTATCCACAAGCCCTTGTGGAGCCAGTTGTCTGTTCCACAAGAAAGGAATTTGCATCTAAACTGCTCTTTCATGTAGAAGGTGCCTCTCCCTCTCCCATCTTCCCATCCTATCCCTCCTGAAGGGCCTGCATGCACCCACTCCAGCACACAAGCCACCCCAGCTTGTGTCTGCTATTCCAGCAATGTTACAGTTTTGTGACCAGGCATTTGCTCCTCCTGCTTGCGCCAGGGCCTTTTCTACAACAGTCCTATGAGTTTTAATAACTGAGCTGGGACATGCATAAATATTACACTACTGTAATGTTTCCCGTTGGAGAGAATTTCCTCTAGAAGTTTAGGGAGTGACAGTTCTTATAGTGGCTCAGGAATATGAAAGGATTTTTTTTTGATTTTTTTTTCCAACAAATGAATTGCAAATATAGTGCGAAAGTTACTTGTTTTCTGGTTCCTGTATTATGTTGGCAAAATAAAATACATTAATATAATTTTAATTAAAATTAAAATAAGATAAAAAATAAAATAGAATAAAAGAACATAAAATAAAATAAAATTCTGCAGATTTGCCTAAACAAGATTCACAATTATCATTAAATGAATCTTCTGTTTTCATTTTGCCTCTTCAGGCAGCAAAACCCTCACTAGTCACTGGAGATCATGAGAGCAGGTGTATTTTCCATTTTTAAACTGGAAAAAAATAATAGCGGTTTTTAAAATGAGTCAACTGTATTAGAAACAAACTTTGTAAGAAGTACATGCTTCTAATATTGAGCAAAGACTTTAGAGTTCCATTTCTAATTTAAAAAGTTTAACATTACCACTTTCAATTAAGAATTAGGGTGCAATTTCTGATCTGAGAACAGACTACAATTCATTTAGCAAAGCAGAGGTTTACTGTAACAAAACATATGTGGATCTGGGCACAAATATCACTGCCCTAACGAACACCATGTGAACAACTGTTCCTTCAATTAGATAGCTTCTTCACACTCAGATGAATATGGATCACAATAATCCTTTCTTACATACTTCCATAGTTCAGACAAATTTAAAGATTGTAGTTAAGTTTTTGTTTAAACATAAACTCTATCAAAAACTAGCCATGAGACTCAACAGAAATGAGAAAAATTCATCTTTTCGTTCCCTCTTACATACTAATACATACACACATGCACACACGCACACACATGTACTTATTACTAGCTCTACATTTTGTGTATAGGTATCTTTCTGCAACTTTTTTCTATTTTTTTTTTTAAATCAGACTTTCAGGAGGTAAATCCCTTAGGCAATTTATGCCACTAAGATACTTTAACAAGTCCAAGATCTTTCCAAACTCTCCCTCCATTCTGGTTGGAGAAATGGGCAGATCTGACAGGATTCACCGTTATAAAAGCAACTACTTATTAGGCAAAATAAGTCACAGCAAGGTAGAGTATACTTGTGTTTGTTTGTATTTGTGAAGGAACATCAAGATCAATACCTTATGTCACTGAGAACCAAAAGTTTCCTTCATCAAGAAGATCATCGTCACAGCCATAACTTTCTTTAACTTATATTTAAAATATCTCTATATGAGGCTTCTTTTATTCACCTTCATAAAATACTTTTAGTAGTGAAAAGTCTCCTGGCAAGAACACTGTCCCAGCTCCAACTGAAATTTAGCTGCAATCATGCTGGTGGCAGACTGATAGTCAAGTTAGTAGCAAGACTTGGCAGCCTTCAGTAGGAACTGGGATTAAGTGAGAAATCAGCCATTAGGGCCCTAGGAGTTGCAGTCACATTTATAGAGGATATATTGCTCTGTGGACAGAAAAAGCCCTACACAGCTACTATGTCATGTTCTTTGCTGGAGCCTTGTTGACTCAAGAATGTTTTAAACCAAAATTACAGGCTCTGTAATAATCTTTTTAAAATATTTTTTGTAAAGTCTGATCTTCCTTCATAATTTCCTAACTTTGCCTGATGAATTGATAAGAATAATAACTTCCCCTATAGCAAAAGAGAGTGTTTTGCATGACTCAAAGACTGCTCATGTCTATTGCCTTGAGTATCCTTCACCAATTTCTTTATTTTTTTTTAATCTCACTTTTAAAAGAACCTAGTAATTATGATTATTCTGCAGTCCATAAAGGAAAACAGCAAAACAGGAGGCAGAGGTTATGTGCCTGCCCTCTAAAGAATTACATAAATTGAGGCGATATTTTCCTTCGTGCTTCTTAGTGCACACGTGGGATTAATATTCAATTTCAGATTCTCTCCAAGATAGGCAAATTGGGAAGGAGTGGGAAGGAGGGGGAAGAGAATGAACTGTCAATATTCATTCCTGCAACCTGACCTACAGTGGTAGTACTGATTTCAAAGTCTAGAGATTCTAAGGAGAAGTGAGGGAGATGGAAAGAGTTACAGAAGAGATAAGGTAGATATATGTGGGAAAGGACACCAGAAGCTACAGTGTATTTTTCCCAGTAGTAGGTACACTGTTAGGTAAACAGCGGGGAGTGGGGGGGAGGAGGAGGGGGAGACAAGAAGCAGATAATAAAAAGGCACCTCTTTTAGTCATAGTCAGAAGAATGCAACTTGCTGAGGCCATGTCACAGAAACACAGAATGGTTAAGGTTGGAAGAGACATCTAGAGATCATCTAGAGGTGACCAGCAGGGACACATAGAGCACAGGGTCACATCCAGGGGGGTTTGTAAGATCTCCAGAGAAGAAGACTCCACAACCTCTCTGGACAGCCTGTTCCAGTGCTCAAATAGCCTGTTCCATGTCCCTGTGGGCCAGTAGGGCACTGCAAGGCACATACCTCTGCAGAACAAAACTGTTTTAGTTAAGGACTGAACATTCATCCTGTAGCATTTTGAGGTTTTATTTTAGAGTTGCTATAGTTTGGTCCCAGAGACTGAACCCTCATTAGCAGCTGCAATTAATTCGGTGCAATTCTGCAACACGTTTCAGTTTAGTTCTACCTGAAAGAAATTAATCCTGGATGTTTCTGCATTAGCACATTTGTTGGGGCCAGAGCTTCACTTCTTGAAGAAAATCTCTGCCCTTCTCCCTCCCTACTACTCACACAGTGATTTGCATTGTCACATGATCTCAAAGCAGACAAATTGCATTATTCTTAGACGAATTAATCTGAGCTGGAGATAGGCTATAGGGATGCTCCCAGAAGGCCCCAGTCACTAATGGGTATTCGGTCCACAAGCCTAGATAAGCGCTAATGTGACTCCCCAGATACTTTCACAGAGCAAAGCCTGAGACCCATCTTACTCCACTGATTTAGTTGTATCCAAGGGAACTACTTCTCAATGCATAAACACCTTGGAGTGTTCTAACACAAGCTGAAAGGCAGTAAGTAAGGATGATAACGAGATTCACTTCAAAATTATTTTCCCAACCCAAACTAGAGAACAGCTGGCACTGCACAGCTCGTATCAGTGTATCTAAACCCTCTTACTCTACTCCCTTAAAGACATGGATGAGACAAACATGGGGCCCATGGACATGGTCCTCAGTTTTTACAAACTCCCAAGGCACAGTCTAGACATTATCTGAGAAACTATTGCCAGCGCAGTACTAGCAAAATGCTAGCACTTTAACTGTATGGTCATTTGAGACTACCATGAGACTCCACCTCAGTGCTTAGAGCCACACTACGGCCCTGTTAATGCAATAGGTAGCCAAAAACTCCTACTTACAGGGTGTCAAAGTGTATTTTTAAAAGGATACCATCTGAATGGAATATTATGCTGCTTTTAGAGCTGTTACTTGATTGCATTCAGCAAAATTCACCACATCTTTCGCTACATCTCTGAATCATGGGTTATTCTGAAACACCAGTGCATGGATGAGAAAATTGTTAAGTCTTGGAAAAATAACTCAAAGTGTTTCACTCCAGTTAACTGAAGCACTGTCATGTTAAAAGTATCTGAAGAGCTCATTAGTGCAAGTACCTTAATTTCATGTAGAATGTGAAATTAGTTCCA
Source organism: Tinamus guttatus (assembly GCF_059628265.1). Taxonomy (NCBI): domain Eukaryota; kingdom Metazoa; phylum Chordata; class Aves; order Tinamiformes; family Tinamidae; genus Tinamus; species Tinamus guttatus. Next base: position 2,109,582 of record NW_028288917.1, read on the forward strand.
CAAGACATTTGGTCTGTAAATATCAAGCTGGCTCATGAGTGACTTTTTAGATGGCAATTTAAAATTAGCATATTTAAATTTATATTCTTTGTAATAATGTTTAAGACAATAATTTTCCATGACACTTAAGGCTTTTTAATATTTCTGGCAGATTACCCATAGAGAACATAGACTGCTTGGATTGTTCTTTTGACACACATCCAGTTAAAAATAAAATAGAGAATTAGGTCTCAATGAGCAGAAGCCTTCCTAAGGAAACATCAACAGTATGAGCAAAATCAGAGTTTATACTCAGACAAATCAGATAAAAGAAACACTGTCATTTTCCCTAAATAATATTTTCTCATCTTTCATTATAGAGAATGTTTTGATTACATGATTTAAATGGAATCATTCCCTTCTCCCTAGGACGAGAGTTTTTCGATTTATTTTGATAATACTCACTTGACTGAAAATAGAGACTATTTGCCAAGATATTACAGAAATAATTGGAAAATAATGATGTACTGCAAAAGAGTCCACTTCTTACCACTTAAAAGTTTCTACCAAAAGGAATTTATACAATTACACTATGTTTGTCTCACACCATAGGAAGAGGTTAGTGAGTTTGCTTTATTTTTATTTATTTTAGCTCTGCTAGATCTGCTTGGCTAAGTCATAACTTATTTGAGCTGCATGATCTGCAGTTGATTCTCAAAATCTAAAAATATGTTATAGTTCTGCCAGAGCAGACATCATTAATTGCTCAAAAATTATCCACGAAGTACTCTTCGCACTTTTTTTTTTCTTTCCTGGCACTTGGCAGTGAACCATACATTGGACTAACAGAAAGAAAATTTTATAAATTTTAAAAGATCGAGTCTTCATTTTACACCATAAATTGATGAAGCAAGATGGTTTTGCGGAATGGAATTAGATTGACCCTGGTCAGATTGAAATGACACTAGAATTATGAGAATTACAGAGTCAGCTCAAGCAGGTTTACTACATTTAATTATATTTAGATATGAAACCTACAGCCAATAGATATGAAGTTAACCTTACTGACATGTAAGGAAGTCTGTCAAACTAAAGGAAGTTGAAGAGAGGAGACGGAGCCACTAAGGGCTAAAATACAGATCCCCATCCTTTCTGTCAGCTCCACTCCTCTGTAGACAGTTGTCTTAATACTTTATCAGTTCAGTCTTCAGACTCACTCCCTGGAGCATCTCTTATTTTAAGCCACTGAACACCTTATTTCTTCAAAGCTAAAAATTCCTTCTTGTTGGAATTAGTGTTGTTTCTGAAATGATTAACTCAGTTTTAAAGTTCTTAGAGGCCAGGTCATTCCATCTACATCATCATCAATCTTGACTACTTCAACTAAGTTGTGATGCTGCTATATTTTTATTAATGTCTCATTTAACAGAGAAAAATAAAAAGAGCTATTAACTTCTAGAAGTCTAACTTTTCCTAAAGAAATGAACAATTGGAAATGGAAGATCGGTTTAAACCTCATCTTCTGAAATATCTGAGTATCTGATTTCACTTGATTGGAAACAAAGATGTGAAACTCTAAAGAGCAAATGAATTGTTCCATATTAAATTTCTGTCATCTTCCCTTGAAGAGTACACTATATGATAAATAAGTAATTCAACTGTAAATTTGTGTCAGTGGATAATTGTGGCTGTGGTAGATCTCAGAAATTTTCTAAGGTAGAAAGAGCATGGAGTTTATTCAGGTATATGAAGGAAATTACAGGTTTATGTAGTTAGATACAGCGGGTCCAATAATATCTGTTACCTATATAGGTAGTAGATTATATAAGATATCTGAAATCTGAGGTGGTGTGCATTTAAAGCACCCTTGAAGAACAAAATTTCTATAGGCATAAGATTAAAGATTTATTCTCTCGCAAACTGTAAATGGAAACACTCGAAGTAACTCTGTGATAAGCATCTGGCATAGGTGTTATACAATTAGCCCATATACAATAAAGTTCTTGTCAGAAAACCAGTATATTAAAAATAGGTTTTTATTTTTCATTTTTGGCCTATTAAAAGCACAGGTGCCCACAGGTATGCACATTTGTTCCAGCAGAACCAAAGTTTCCTTTAATGACCATTAAATCCAAATAACAGATTTGGTGATTTTAGTACTGTAGAATACTTCTTCAAAGCACACTAAAAAGTCTAATCACTTTTATGTAATGTCATTTTTGTCTTATTACTTAAAACAGAGTATTCTGTTTATCACACCTCCGGCATGTGCGCCATATGATGCACCAGATGCTTTAGTAATTAATTCATCTTTTATATGAAAATTACAATAAATAGTTGAATAAAAGTGTTGATGCAACTGATGAATACACTGACAGTTCTAAGCTATAAACAGAGCAGATTTTATAAAAAGCAGTAACTACATCACTAAACAAGACTGTCAGACCAAACTGTCAACATATGCTTATTTATGCTTGAAATGCATTCTAAAAATGAGCACATATGGCTTACTGTATGTCGTTATAATGCTGTTCAGTCATGGCTCATAAAGGGTGGCAGAAGAATATCTAAATGCTATATTTACTGAAAAGCTACATAAAACAACAGGATATATTGACAAAATTAGAGGAAAAGACCATATAAAATTAGATTAGATTAGATTCCATTTTGAATAGTGTAGAATATTTTATTAGGACAGAGGAAACTTGCATGTCAATAACACAACCACAGTTATGAGTAATTCTTTAAGACTTTCAAAAACATGTCTTAATAGTGTTAAATGGGATTTATATGGAAATAAATGTGCCTATGGAAAAGGAAATTTCCTTGATCCACCTAGACTTTAGCTAAAGCCAGTGAAACAAACGAAAAATATATCCTTTTACCAGATTGTTGAACAGTCTTTAGGCATAGGAGAGATGGAGAAAATATTTGCTTTCCGGTTACGAAGATGTCTACATGATATCCAACATGAGATCGGTCCTCACATTTTCCTCCAATAAACTTAAGCATCTTACATACACATAAAACAGAAGAAAATGCCAGATTCTATAGGTGGATGCAAAAATAAATATTCATGACCACCTCTCATGTTATGTAAGTTGTTTTTAAATGTGCGTGCTCATTCTTCTGCATTTTTTACATTATAGAGTGGAGAAGCTGTATTATATAAAAGCATAATATATCTATATTTTTGGTGATTAAGTGAATAAGTATTCCTCAAATAAGTCATTATCTCTTACTGAATGGGATGGGATACTGAACAAATTACTCAAGCCTCCAACCATCAGCAAAGTCTCTGAGATATGGAAAACATTCTCCATGTAATCTTTAGGGAACTTCCATCCCTAGGAGTAACGTTTTTGTTTGCTTTCCTGTATTCACTAAGTATAAACAATGAAAAAAAAAATTATCCAATCCAAAATCAAAACCAACTAACAAAAATCTCTTTTATTCAGCTTATTCACTGATAAAGTAGAGACAATAATGTTCACCCACTTTTTAATGTACTTGGAAATCTGAAAATCTGTAATATACACAGTTTACAGACAGAAATCAACAACTATTAAAGGCATGATTCAGAATAATAGCTTTATCCTCCAGGATGCCTAGTGTATCCAATACACTGTTTTTCCACTGGCTATGTGAAAAATTAGAGAAAAAACAGAGAAAAAAATAAGGCTATTTGTTCTGTTACCCTTCCCATAAAACCGAGCACCCCAAAAGGCACAATCACCAGAAATCCGTTTTGTGACAAGGAGGAATATCTAAGTGCTGAAGTTGGATCACCAAAAGGCTCTGATTCCATCTCGGTTTTGATAAGACTGCTGCTGTGGTGCTGAGCAAGTTAACTAACCTCTCTCTGCTAGAGCTCTCCATTAGTAAATTGGGGAGGCCAGTCCCCATTCAAAGCATTTCATCAAAGAAGTGCTATGAGATCCAGCTGCCCAAACTCTGAGAAGTGTGTGGTGCTGATGACAATTGCCTATGGACAAAAGCTATTCTGAATGTCCTTTGCACTGCAGACAGCATTAAACAGACCGCATCTGTTCACATGGAAAGTTTCTCCCTAATTCTTAGGCATCTACTGACTTAGAAGTCACATATAAACTGTGCAGAGGCAAAAATCCCCAAATAGGCATAACCAATAGTGTGGGTTGAGCATGGTAAAGGGAAGCATTATATCACTATTGGTTTTAAGGTATCATATATGGTGTGAGCAGGTACTATGCCTCTCCACACACAACTGAGTTTTGGCACTGATTTTTTCTGCCCAGAATTTCTCAAAATACTACAAATGCATTTTGTCCTCATTACAATCTGAACATCACAGGAGATGATAAATTAGGTAATATTGATTAAACTGTGCCAAAGGGTTCCAGCTTTTCAAGGTTGTATACTTTAGAGAGTTAGTAAATCTCATTACAGAAATCTGCTTGCTGATATACGTAAATAAAGAGTGGCAGAAGTGCTTCAGCATGACAGGTTTCACTGGCAAGTCACACTGTTCTTAACACAGAAAGCTCAGAACAACCAGGTACACAGGAATTCAAAACAAGAGTAACCTTGCCTTTTCTAAAGAAAATAACCAAAAAAAAAAATCATATCTGGATTGAAAGTGTGTCCAAAATAAAGATGTCCAAAATAAAGTACAATCTGGGACCTCAGTTATTCTTAATTGTCAGTTTTGTAAATAATATGATGGATGAGCAGATCTACTAAAACCATTCCAGATATTTTACTTTAACACACAGACAGCTTTTACAGTAAATGAATCTTAACTTCAGATCAAGGTCAACATCAGACTTTCTTTGCTTTTGGCAAGAAAAAAACATGTAAGTGAAACAGCAAACAGAAAACAAGCAAATACGATAATCTGCTAAATTCCCCTCGAGTTAGGCATCCATTCACAACTAATGGGGAAAAGAAATTTTCGCTAGCCATCTGCTTTTGAAAACTTACATTGATTAAAATGTTCTGTTAGAAACATCAGAAAATAAAGTTATAATGCTGGTCCTGGTAGACAGCAGGCTGAACACGATTCAGCAGTGCATCCTGGCAGCCATCAAGGCTAACAACATCTTGGGCTGCAGCAACTGAAGCCTAAACCTATAACAATAATCATCACTTCTCCTTACTTGTCACCCAGGAGACCATGTTCAGAATACGCCATCCAGGTATGGGCCCACCAATGCAACTGGCATTGGGAAACTGGAGCTGGTCCAGATGGCCACCAAAAAAGTCAGAGGGCTGGAGCAATTGCCTGGTGAGGAGAGGCTGAGGAGCTGGGCTGGTGTGGCCTGGAGAAGAGTCAGTCTGGGCAAAAATAGAGGGAGACACTAACAGCAGCAACCCCAGTTCATCACAAGGACAGACAAGCAGTGGAGCAAGTTGTTCCAAAAGGTTTTCAGTTCCCATCTTTGAGGGTTTTCAAGACCCAATGAGAAAAGCTCTGGGCAACTCAGGCTGAATTCCACACCATTTTGAGAAGCTCAGACCTCCCAAATGTTCTTCTGACATGAATGAGTCAGATTTTTTTGTTTTTTTTTTACATTGTCCCTGCTATCATGATACCAATGGCAAACAATATTGGGTGTAAATTCTGTAGGAACACAGTCATGCGCTCTTCCTCCTGCAGAGCTCTGCTACCATTTCTGTTCCTGCACTCCCAAATGAATGTACTTCTGTTTATATTCATCACATAACATTTTTCAAATATTCCAAAAAAAAGTGCTTACAATAAGAAACACAAATCTGAAGTGCAAAGAGAATACCAACACTGTTCTTTTTCTGATATCAGACATTGTTTCTAGAGCAGTAGGTGGGCAAAAGTCTCATTTCCATGGAAATGTTAAAGCCATAACCTTGAATAGGAATTTTATCACTTTGATAACTATTTCTGTGGAGATATGGATAGGCCAATGAATGTTTCTGATTTTGTTTTTTAAAAGAGGGAAACTGAGTGAAGAAATGTGGCTATATTTGAATATTCTGATGAATAGTGAGTGGAGATTGTCCTCAATAGGATCTTGAAACTAGTCGTTTCCCAGAGATGCCCTCTCTCTATAATAAGGACGCACCTTCTGGTTTCTGATAACCTCAAGACAGAAATTTCTGAAGCCAGCTTTTGGCCACCAAAAAGTTTCAATAGAAAATCAGTATTTCAGAGGAAAAGCCAATTTACCCTATTTTTTTGTGTTGCAGTGTAGACAGATGTTGGAAACAACCTCAAAATCAGTGTGTCATTTAAACCAATATTGTTGATAGGAGTTTCAGTGTAAAAAAAAAAAAAACTGCCACACATAGGAAAATTGAAGGATATAGTGCTACTTGTAGCACTCAGAGTATGACTGAGTGAAGCCTAGGGCTATGAAAGTAGTGGTATGGAATATTAATGGTGGGCATCTAGTTTTTTAAAAAATGGCAAAAATAAATGTTGACTCTGTAAAGATGGATAGGGAAAAGGCAACATACCGATGTTTGTGGTAACATGACATCTAGTGTTCACTGTCAGGAAGTTTCTTCATTGCTGGGTGCCAAATATTGGCAATACAACAATTCCTCAGGGCTTGCTTTAAAATATATATAAAATATACAGTTATATATTCATATACACATCCTCATCTAAGTGTCTAAATTTCAGAGACATAGTGACAAGACAGGAGGAAGGGAACAGAAAAATCTGCATGTGCTACATTTTCTCTTCTAATTCAGATCATAGTTTGGTACCTCTAAAATACAGCACCATATTAAAAAAAAAAAAAAAAAAAAAAAAGCCTTCTCCGGTTTGGTTTATGCTGCATAAAAAGTCTGCAGTCTCTGATAACTGTCACATATGGTCAGAGAAAGGAAACTGGGTCTATCACATAAAACACAACAATTTCAAGAGAATTATCACTGTTCTAAAAAAGACAGTGACAAAGGTTTAGTTCCACCAACAATGAGCTATCCCCTTATTTCTCCATTCTGGCATGCCAAAAATAAGATTGACTGAAAGGTTACCATTTGCACTTCCAGCAACCCAATGAAAAACACAGTATCTAATGCATCCTCAATTAATGAGACTATAACATTTGCCTAAAACCATGGTGCAAGCATGCTGACATAGTAAGTGGCAATCCCCTACAGGATTTGACTTACTGAGTATTCCTGACAGACAAAGAGAGGAAGAATTATATGAAAAATATGGAATGAAAGTTTACAACAGATACAGGAAACATAGTCTGCTTTCTGAAATTAATCCAGTAACTACATGTGTCTAATCCAAAAATGAATTAAGTATCGGAAATTATACTAGGAAGATACTGGCAGAAAATTACAGATGGCATCTGACTGAAATTTCAGTTCTATAGAACAGAATATAAACAACTAAACTAAACTTAGATAAGTTTATAGGTCTACTACAAACAACATCCTTAAAAGGGCCTTTATATTCTTGTATTTTTAACACTAAAAATATATTCAAATCTAGCACATCAGCCTAAATATGAAAGTATACTGAGTTACTTTGCAAATACTATTGTATTTAATTGTCATTCTTCTGAAGAGAAAAAAAAAGCACCTTTAAGTATTATACTAGTTACCAGTGACCCAAGCAATGACTCAGACTCAATATACAATATTTACAAGTTAAATAAATGGCAATGAGTGTTAATATGGCTATATCCTGGTTCAGATAAAAATTCTGCAAAGCCATAGTCGATACGCTATGATATTAAAATACACATTTTCATATTAGCAAGGTAAGCTGACACAGATTCCTACAGCATTAGGTAATTAAAGAATTTGTAAGTCAAGCAGGTATCACACTGCTATTCATAAAATACGGCCTTAATTTTTCAGACGTTAGGATCATACTTCTGTGCAGAAGTTGAGAAGCCCAGGAAACCAGGCACTTATGAATGTAATGAATGTTATGAATATAAATAAATACCTGCCATAAGATGTCTCTGTTGAACTTAAAAGACTACACGACATAAAAAAAGGGACAAAAAAGGACTAAATATATGACTCTCTTAACCATATAGCCCTACTTAAAATACTCTCTAGAAAGTGGGACTAGGTTGCTCTTTATTTAAAGGAGACAGCTTGTCAAGACTTTTCATTCACGGCTCTGTTCTCCATTTAGGGTCCATGTAAACTGCATGCCCATAAGCCTTTATTTCCTAACATCCTTGTCCAAAAGGATAGCTAGACATTCATTAAGGGTCCAATTCTGCTCCAACTAGTATCTGAGGCGGGAGTCTCAATAGAATCATAAGAGACAGTTATGTGGTATTGACCTTAGACATATAGTTTTAACATAACTACAAGAATACTTGTCCTAATTTTCACCTAATGATAGTGATTAATCCTTACCACTGCAATACTCAGCGCTGCTATGCAACCTACTCATACGCTAATGTTTTAGGTAATTGCTGCACAGGTTATTTTTACAGCCCAGGAACAAGGTTTACAAATTGAGAGTTCTGGAACAGCCTTAAACCACAGAAGATTCTACACTAGGTTTAATTCTATTATTCACTTTTGAATTATAAAAATAATTTAAAAAAGAAAGTCAATGCTTGTATGTCTTCAGGAACAGTTAAAACAGAGAAGCAAATATACAGCGTGCATATGCATATATATATATAAAAAAATCATACAAATATAAAAGCCTGCAACAACAAGGCAACAGTTTGTTTCCAAAGCTATGAGGGCAGTTCTTGTGCAAGCTTATGATTTCAGGTATCCTCTACATCTTTTGCTCCTACACTTTTATTTTGCAAATATTTACTCTCAATGTTAAGACTACAGAAGCTCACACAAGTTATGAATTTACTGTCAGGGGAACATCTTCAGATCATCCTTTATGTAGTTCAAAAGGAGATACTTTCTAAATACCAAAGCAATAGTCAACTCCAATAACTACTCAGGGGGGGGGGAAAAAAAAAAAAAAAAAAGATGTTTAGCATCAATAACACATTTTACAATAAATTCCAATGAATAACTTTTTAGACTGAGAAAGATCACAATTACACCTTACCAAAATTATTTTACGCTTTAAGAGGAATGGCACATTAAACCACGAAGACTGTAACTGTATTTCAAAGGTAAGCAAACCAAGGGCACACCACCCTAGGTTACTTTAATAAATCAGGGACAGTTGAGAACAGCCATCAGAGGGCATTATTTATAACTAATTTTCCAAATATGCTGTCATGAAAAGTAGGAAGTGTCTTCCAACTCCCTCATTAACCGTTTCTTTAGAGCACGTAAGATGCTGAATGCACCGAAACGCCACATCACTCGTCTGCCGGAGCGGCGTTCCATCTGCCTTGGAAGCGGAGAGGCTCCGCGCTATCCCTGGGAGTCCCGCACACGGAATAACTCCAACGCTGCGCAGTCCAACGCTCAAACTTGTGCTGCGGCCCCACCGTTATCCTGCAACTCCTCCCGAGCGCACATCCCGCGGGAGGCAGCATCCCTTGCCAAAGGCGACAGGGCTTTCCCCCCGCACACCGCCAACCATCACCTCTTCCTCCTTCTCCTCCGCCACCGCCGCCTCCCCCAGCGCCGGGACCCGCGCAGCCCCCTCGCCCCCAGCCCCGCTGCTCCCCCGGCCGCGGGGTCGGTCTGTGCGGGCCGGCGACGCGGGTACTTGCCCAGGTGGGGACGAGGAGGCTGCCCGGGCGCTCGGGAGGCGGCTGCTTCCCCGGCGCGCTCATCTCCTCCCCTGCAGCGCGGTTGGTCCTCGCGCAACGGGCGCCTCAGCCCCGAGGTGGCAGCGGCTCCGGCATTTAATCCCAGCCCCCGCGCGGCGGCCGCGTCCCGGCTCCGCGCCGCCCGCCCGCTCTCCGCGCAGCGCCCGGCTCCGCGGGGCGGCTCGTGGCGGGAGGGGAGAGGGCGGCCGCGGAGCCGCGCTCGCTCTTTAACTTATCGCTCTTCTCCGGCGGGGGGAAGGCGCCGCCGCTCTCACTGCCCTCCCCTCTGCGTCCCGGCTGCTGCTGCTGCTGCCGCCCGCGCCCCTCCCCAGCCCGCAGCGCATCGGGGTGCTGGTGTTAGGGGGGGTCGGGTGGACCGCCCGTGTCCCCCCCTCTCACGCGGCCACCTCGGCCCGGCGCCCCTAGCAAGGGTCGCTTTGGCGACTGCTGCCCGGGCCGGACCGGAGGAGTTCACTGGGAAGTAGGGGCAGCCGGGGAAAAAGGGGCACTTGGAGGCTGTATCTGCAAGGGGGACCCCTGCAGGCTTTGCTGCAAACCCTGAGCATCCTGCAGGGCATCCCAGGTGTCCGTGATGGCACCTGAGTCAGGAGCCACGGCCACAAGTGGGCCTCTTCCAGAGCAAGGTTCTCTCAAAAGCATAAGAGAGTTGACCTCCCACCATGTGATTCTCAGTTTTGACATAGAATCACTCAAGGATAGGCCATCTTCTAGCAGGAAAGGCCACCACCCCCAAACAACGCCTTGAAATTTTGTTCTTTGATTGATCTTTGGCCTCCACCCAAGCGTTTCCAACTTCCAAGTTTCAAGATACGGCCCAGGGCATACAGTCATCAGCTTTGGAGAAACTTACTGCAGACCTATGCTTAAAACTACTCAGGCTAATAGTGAGGAGAGAGGTGACCTGATCCCTGACACACTAATCTATCACTAAAGGTATTTAGTTCCCCAAGGGGAAATAAAAGGTGAAAGCTCTTAACTTTTCCCATCAGTTTATTTCACAAGATCACTGTTGTTCCCATACCTACCCTGTTGTTTTTTTTTATTCAAAGGTAACTTGAACAAGCACCTCTATTATCTTTTGAAGCCTCTGTTTTGTCATGGAAGCATGAACAGCTACTATGCATGTAGCTACCATGCATGTGTATAGTGTATATATATGTATATAATATAGTATATGTAACATATATACATAACAAAAAAGAGGAATAGAAATGGCTTATTTTTTCTAACTTTAATTTTAATTTTTTATAATTAAATTTTCTAATGAGTAGAATTTTTTTTTTTTTTTTGCAGAAGCTTTTGTAAAGGAACCACAATAGATAAGTAGGACAGATGCACATTACCTTCTACTCAGCAATAACGCATTACACAGTCAGTCCTCCTTTTAAACGCTGCCCACCACCATATGTCATGCTAGCATAAACAACTCTCTCGTCAGCATCCCATATTCAAAAAGTATCTGTCTTCTTCTTAAAGATGCATATTATCACAACCAAATTCTGCATGCCACCCCAGCGTACTTGTTCCTCTTTATACATGCCTAAGTCCCATGAAGGATGGTGAGAAAAGGACGAAAGGGGCAGTTTGCTCTGAGAAGCTGCAGCCTTTCAGTTTTCCTCCCATTATGGTCAAGGACCTTTGCATGTGATTTTTTCCCCCATGCCCTGAAGCTAGAAGTTTACTCATAGAAAGCAGGCAGTGTCCTTCCTCCTGAAGGGATGGAGTTTGTACTCAAGCTAATCTGTCCCAGTCTGTCCTACACATGAGAAAGCCATTTATCTCACTCCCTGTCTGAACAGAAGTGTGCGACAACAGGACACAGTGTGAGATGTGGGAGAACGTGAGTCCAGGCCACCAGGTAACATGACATTGAGAGGTGTAAGTCCTTCTGCTTGACCTTAGAGACAGTCAAGGAAACGCAAAGCCACACAGATGGGCTGCCACCTGTCTGGAGTCCAATTGCCCCCCAGGTGTGAGGACTGGGAATATTAAGGGAGCAGCAAATACTGGCTTGAGACTGCAGAAAAATGTCTGTTTATCCTCTCTGCAATGGTGCTTTGTAGAGGTTGTGGACAATTCTGATGCACCAAACGTTTCATAAGCATGTTTTTGCTGAAGAATGAGGAGTGACTTCAAAATTGCTTGTTTATATAAATATGTTGAAAACTAAGGAAGGTCAGAGATACTGAAGTTTTGCTGTCACGAAGAAATGTGGGTAACTGCTAGAATGGCTAATTGCCTTGCTCTACCTGCAAACATGTTAGCACATCCAGTTTTCCTTGCATGGTTTTTCTTTACGCTGTTCGTTCATAAATATGGGGCATAACCGGCAATCAAAATGTGGAGATGTGAGTTAACGTGAACAAAAATGAATGACATAGTTGTATTATGATGTGTAAGGGATATATGGGAGATATATATGGGAGATGACTTACAGAGATACATAGAAAGGACTTAATTTTCAGAATGTCTCTATTTATCTATAAAATGTATTTTTAAAATCAGATATCTTTGTCAATTATATATAATAACCCATGCACTGCTTCCTGAGAAGCATGCTGGTTTCATACAAATGATTTATGTGATTCAGTGAAATTTGGACAGCATCAGATAGCTAAGGAGCTATTAATGTTTAGTTCAGTTTGGATTTACTGAGTACACTTCACAAAATTACACTCACTTGCTTACAGAAAGTAAGTGCGTATGATTTGGGGGAGCTTTAGGAGGAAACTAAATATTTGTTTTGTATGCATTTGTGCTACGACAATTTACCATAGTCTGCAAAATTATTTTCAACTAATAAATATCTATGTTTTCAAGGCACAAACAGTTTTAGCAGCTTAATTAAACTATGTCCTTTATAGGAGTTGATGTCTCATTCTGTGTAAAAAAGCATTTTGCCTGTTTCTTTTATCAGTAATACTCAGTTTCCCTGCAGCTCTGATCCTGTTTTTTTTTCTTGCCATTCCTGAAATGCAACAAATGGGAGTTGACTGACAAGTAGTTACTTAAGTGATGACAGTTCTTTTGCTTTCCATATTACATTAAATTCTTTATTTTGGGGTAAGTCAATTATTTGCAAATATTAATTCCTTGAGATTTAATTAAAAATATAAATAAGGTAGTCTTTAAAAGAGGTTGTAGGTCAAAAAAAAAAATATGCTTTGATAAAGTACCATCAATTTAAGTCAAACTCATGATTTTGGGGTTAGATTAAATAGGCCTATATAGTTTCTTTAAGCTTTGACTTATTCGAAAGCAGGAAAACTACGAATTATGCATTGAGTCTCAATAAAATCTTTATTCGTGTAAGCACACAGGGACTTCTGATTTAGGAACATATCAAAATGGAAGCTTGTCTTTATTTCTTTCTGTTTTCATACATATGTTTGCATTCACACGCATAAACATGCACACGCAACATTTTGTTTGGAGAATGGAAACTGAACACTGTTGCCATTAAAACAATAAATAGTTTATTGCACTCAGCCACATAAATGCCAAGGTTAAAGACTTTTTTAAAAGAATTAGATGAAAGGATAAAATTGCATTTTCCAGGAATGTTGCTATGTCCTCTTCAGACATTGCAAACCTTTTTGTCTGTTTATACCAAGGCAAGCGCACAGCTATTGAAGTCGGATTGTCCTAAAATAAAACCAAAACTTGCAGATGCTCCTGTTTTACTTTTTATGCACTAATATTTACAATAGTCATCAGAACAAAATGCCCTTCTTCATAACTTAATTACTTTCTGAACTTTTTTATATTTAATATTTTATTACCAAAATAAACACTCCATTTAATTTTGTGTTCTGGGAAAAGATTGAAGCTGTGGTGAAGCAACCCTGCTTTTCTAGGGAATATCACTTAGAAGCTTCTGACTTGGACATCAGATATAAAACAAGTTAAAAAATCCAGAGGTCCCAAGGAAAATGATGCCTGTGTTGATGATGACACCGTAATTTCGCCACCAGTATCCCTTTGTCCAAAGAAGGAGCAAGGAGAACATTAGTCAACAGTAAGCCCCTATTTCAGTCTACTCTCTGCTTGCCCCTTTCCCTTTTCCTTTTCATTTTCCTTTTTCTCTTTTTCTTTTCCTTTTTTTCTTTTTCTTTTTCAAGTATATTAACCTCTTGAGTTAAGGGGAGATTCCAGGGAGTAACAGCTTGACAATCCATCAGAGCTCACTGGTGTGCCGGAGGCTGCCTAAAATATGCAATGATAAATCACTGAAATGCCACAGATAGATGTTTTTTTCCTTCAAAAGACCAACTTCCTTGCTATCACAAATCTGCACTAAGTCCCCCTGTAAATTGCTGTCCCAACATTTTGCTTGGTTCATTGAGGAGGGTAAGAAGCCGTGACTGTACCTACAGCTGTGGTGAAATGAGAAGTGGCAGTACAATTAGCAATTTCATTTTTCAGATGAAACCAATTTGCTGCTGGACTTAAAACAAACAGAAAATTTACTCAAACTGAAGTTCCCCTAGAAGAGCTGATTAAAAGAAGCACCCGGGGCTTTTCAGCCGCCAGTGGGAGCAACGGCAAGGCAGCTTGCTGAAACCTCGCTGACTGTTCCCAACCACCCTATGGAAGTGTGGCAGACCTTGCCAGCGCACCCCATACCAAAGTCAAAGCCCTAATTTGTCAAACTGGTAGTAATTTACCTGTCACTCTTGAAGGTGTGACTCTATCAGTCAAACATTGGATATCCTGGGCAATTCCAGGCTGCTGTTCACCACTGCTACCCTGGACAGGTTATTCTGAGTGCCCATCCAAGCTGGATATCTGAACAACTGGATATTGGAAAATAGTATTCCCAGTAGTATTTCCAGAGGAATATTGGAGTTTTCAGTGCCTATTCTTACTTCAAAAGCTGGAAGTTTTGATAATATTAAAGACAGCAGTGTAGTTCCATGGTTTTTCACTTCTTTACACACTGAGGAAAATAATCAGACAGCACATCAGAAGCGAACGGCTAAAATACAAGCCTTGTGAATACTGGGGAATTTAGCATAGTTTTAGAACTATTTTTTGAAGCAGCTGATAAACAAAGCGCTTGTTCTTAAGCACTCTTCTTTACTTTCCTGTCCTTGAGATCTGCATTGTATTGCCAAGCGGAGGAGCTGATGTTCTGCAAACTGTAGGATTTTGTGTGTGCTGTTTCTGTCAAAGCTGTGCCAACGTGCCACAAGGAATACAATATCCTGTGGCCAGAGAAAGCACAAACAAGTATTCAGCACGTGAGAGGAGGAAGAGCAGAGTTCTGGAAAGCTGCTCCTCTCACTCAATGTTAACCAAGGATAGTACCAAGTTACCAGTGCTGAGAGGAGGAACTGGTAGCCAGAAATCCTCCTCTTTGGGAAGCACCTATGTCTTTGTGAAAGTGTGTGATGAGCTTTTCTCTTCAGCCTCTGCTCCCACACTTGTTAGCTGATGTATAAGCCTCTCCGTAAGCCATTTGTCATACTGCAACATTGCTGCGTTTATATTCATTGTGTATGTTTTAAAAATATTTCACCAAAATCTGATCATCAAGATGCATTTTATTAAGAAAGAAAACTTGTTTCAGAAAAAAAACGGAATTTGCTGGTAAATATAGGTGCTGGTAAATTTTAATTTTATGGATTTGTTGACTTGTTTGTGAACAACTCATAAGAAGAATTATGAGCTAAATGCATTTCTTGAATTGTTCAAATGGTTGCATTACTACACTATACTTTTCTGAGCGAATTACGAGCTTACTTTGGAAGAGAAGTTGCTGCAGCTTCATTTGAAACAGACGTGCTTGGTTAAAAAATATAGAAGCAGACAATTTGCAGAAAGGAAGAATTTTACTGGTTTTATTGCCTGAAAAACACCAGGAGAGTTTATCACAGAATCACAGCATGCTTAAGGTTGGAAGGGACCTCTAGAGATCATCTAGTCCAACCCCTCTACTCAAGCAGGGACGCTGAGAGCACGTGGTACAGGGTCACATCCAGACAGCTTTGGAAGATCTCCACAGCCTCTCTTGGCAGCCTGTTCCAGGGCTCTGTCACCCTCCCAGGAAAGAAGTTCTTCCTCATATGGAGGTGGAACTGCCTGTGTTTCAACTTACACCCGTTACCCCTCATCCTGTCACTGGCACCACCGAGAAGAGCCTGGCCCCACCCTCCCTAAAATCACCCCTCAGGTACTTGAATATGTTGATCAAATCTCCTCTCAACCTTCTTTTCTCCAGACTAAACAGACCCAGCTCACTTAGTGTTTCCTCATATGACAAATGCTCCAGTCCCTTAATCATCTTCATGGATCTCCGCTGCACCCTCTCTAGAAGCTCCATGTCCTTCTTGTACTGAGGAGCCCAGAACTGCACACAATACTCCAGGTGTGGCCTCACCAAAGCTGAGTAGAGAGGCAGGATCACCTCCCTCGACCTGCTGGCAACGCTCCTCCTGATGCAGGCGAGGATCCCAGCCTTCTTGGCCACAAGGGCACATTGCTGACTCATGGTTAACCTGCTGTCAACCAGGACTCCCAAATTGCTCTCTGCAGAACTGCTTTCCAGCAGGTGAACCTCCTAATCTGTACTAGTGCCTGGGGTTATTCCTCCTCAGGTGCAGGACCCTGCACTTGTCCTTGTTGAACCTCAAGAGGTTCCTCTCCACCCAACTCTTCTTCCTGTCTAGGTCCCTCTGAATGGCAGCACAGCCCTTGGGGGTGTCGTCCACTCTTCCCAGTTCGGTGTCATCT